>NW_009228369.1:0-83243 GCF_000690835.1 Fulmarus glacialis
TGCACAATGCAATTGCTCACCACCAGCCAACCGATGCCTGGTCAGTCCCCGACCAGCGATCGCTGCTCCCCAGCCAACTCTCCCCAGTTTATATACTGAGCATGACATCATGTGGTATGGAATACCCCGTTGGCCAGTTTGCGTTAGCTGTCCTGGCTGTGCTCCCTCCCAGCTTCTTGTGCACCTGGCAGAGCGTGGGAAGCTGAAAAGTCCTTGACTAGTGTAAACACTACTTAGCAGCAACTAAAACATCAGTGTGTTATCAACATTATTCTCATACTAAATCCAAAACACAGCACTGTACCAGCTTCTAGGAAGAAAATTAACTGTATCCCAGCCGAAACCAGGAAAGCATATCAAATCCAGTCCAGGCCTAACCATGGATGTATTCTGAGAGTCCACAGCCCGTAACAGCTAAGGAGATAGGCTATATAGTGCTAAAGTCATTCTGTGGACATGGGCAGAGTCTTTTGTATTCACATACTAAGACAGGAAAAGAATATGTTCAGGTATATCTTTTTATAAAATTCTTATTGAGTCTGACAAATGGGTAAGTCACTCTTATCAAGCCAATATATAATCACATTACAGCCATTTCAGGCAACTTGAAAAGCATGTGAAAAAAGTTAGCCACTTCAAGCTAATAACATTTTTGAAGACCAACTTCATGGAAATGGGGTGAACTATATTCCAAAATATGATGTAAATTGAACCATGAAATAAAAATTGCCATTTCATTAATTTAACAATTAATTAACTCATCTTTCTTTCTAACTACGATGTATCATTAATTCTAATTTAAGTATTTCTTCTCATTAACTGATGTCCATATGTATCATATGATTATTCACAGGATTTTGGACAAGAGTATTTAACCGGTTTTCAGATACAGTGCAGAAGACCACAGTGTTGCATACATTCTAAATGTAATAAATACAAAATACAAAACCAAATAACTAAGAATGCCCTGTATTAGAGGATGTTTTTGATCAGATAAAATATATTAAATTTCTAATGTGGAAATTTTCTATAAAAATAGTTGAAGTTGAATTGTATTTTCTAATCTGTTGCATAAATATTGAACTTCAATGGATTTTTTTTTTAGCTCTTCTTAATTTTACAATGAAATCTCTTTGATGGAATGTCCAGCTTCTGTACTTACAGAGCATAAAATGTACTAAGTATGCAGTGTTTTTATCTCACTAATGACAAATACTATCACCCGTATTAAGGTGCAAATCTATTCTGCTACTTGACAAAGTAAACCAGGATCACTGTGTCCTAATAGTTTCCTCTGAAGACTGAGAAAGTCCAGTTTTTTGAAAGTGAAGCTGGGGAACTATGCATGCACTTTTTGGAAGAGGGGAAAAATATCCTGGAAATAGCTGGTGCAGTAAAGGGCTATGTCAAGTTATCATAGCAGATTTTGAAATATAAGGCTCTGGTGTTTGGCCCTGTTCACTAAAGAAATTGAAGTAGCCTTAAAAATACAGAAGGATTTAAAAGCCAGTTTATGGTGTCACAAGGATTTCCATAGGATCTGTTGTCATGTTTGCCCATTAAAATCTCAGGTCTTTTTTTTCCCCTTATGTCCAAGACCTCATATATTGGAGTCATACGATTCAGGGCTGGGTATAGGAATCGTACCTGAGCAAGTCACCAAGGGGGAAAAAAGCTCTAATATAAGCTGCTGCTGTGGGATGTACCTTCTAGTATGACTTCATTGAGCACAGGGTCCTGCTAAGTATCACTAACTCTTTTGTAATTTGGCGAAGTACCACAGCTTCTCTAGAGAGATTAGAAATTAAAGGATCATAGACGGGGTGGGTCACTTACATCTGGTACATTTGGTCACAGAGCAGGGGAGTTCTACAAATGAGTGCTACACAAGGCTAGATAGAGTGGGACATGATGAGCTCTCTGAATCTCTCTCTCTTTGGCAAATCTATAGCTCTCATTAAGTTCTTTATTTTGTGGAGCCTCTACACTGGAGAGACCAAAATCATTATTTTCTTCAAATATATGGGACTGACAGTACTGGCCTAATAATCACTTTCCCCAGAACCTTCCTGTATATGATCTATTTCTAGCTGCTTATAATTTTTTATAATCTTAACTGTTAGTGATTTAACTAGTCACTTAACTAGTGAGCATCTTCCTCATCCTAGATTTTCACAACTGGTTAGAAAAAAAATCCAAATATCATTCATTTCTTAGAATAAATCAAGGGGAAAAGTACATAATTTTCTCCTTCTGAATTGAATGGGAAAACCTTTATTTGAGATGCTGAAATGAACTGAACCATGAATTAACGCAAGGACTGAGAATTTGACTAAAACTATACTTTTTGACATAGATATGCTTTTGTCATCCCTCTGAAAATCCTCCTGATTCTGGTTTAGTTGTAAGCCCTTGAAGCATTCTGGCAGGTTTAAATATTTGAATACATCTTAATCTAGAAATCAATTTAGTTAATCTAGAAATCAACTAAATCTGTGCTGATTCTGGCATCATGCCTCTTTGTGATGACCAGACTACCATCCATACAAAATGACTATGCTGCAAGCCAATACACTCTGGACTGAGATGAGCACACTTTCTTTGTATTGACTGCAGCCAGCTTCCTTTTATGATGTTTTTGGTTCAGATACAACACCCACTATCCTCGTGAAAAATAGGGGAGAAAATACTGGATGAAAAAGTGAATGAAAAAAGAAGCAACAGCTGGAGTAAGTGGGAGAATTGTGGACTGGAAAAGGAAATGTAATGAGATTAGAAGCAAAGGAAAGCTGAGAGTAGGAGATGGGTGGGAAGTGGTCCACAGAAAAGTTGTACATCTAACTCTGTGTTTCTTACTTAATGGATATAATATTCTGTCAAATTTTTCAATCACAAATCACATGATTTTGTTCTTTGCATTTATTTGAGTGGTGAAAGTAACACTGCTTCCTCTTTCTTGAGATGCTGTACATTGGTCAAATTCTGTACGAAGTGTTGAAGAGAAGTTCAGAGCTTACTGATCTTAGAGGCAAATTGCTGTCTTGTCGTGGTTATTAGTATCAGTTGTTCCTTGAAATTTTTGAGATTGATGAGGCTTGAGTAAAGACTTTGCTTCTCTGGTATATCAAAGAAGTTGGACTGAAATGCTCCTGTATGTTCCAACATACAGGATTTAAATCCTAATTATTAGTGGACATCTAATTTGTATATATTACAATATACACTTTAAAAATTAAGTATTTAAAATAATGTCATTTGCTTATATCTGCCAGGACTTCATGTCTGATGTGCTTCCCCCTAGAATAAATGATTCAAGAGTTTTACATACAGTAAGCTGCAAAGGAAAATGTAATCAAGCTTGCATGTATTACTGCCCTTTAGAGCCTAAAAACCTGAAAGTTTGTTTTATATTAAGAATATCAGTCTTATCTTCCCCCCAGGGACTTGTTAGGAATTGGAGAACTGGTGAAATGTTGATATCACAGGAGAGTGACATTGGAACAATTAAATGAAGGAATTTTTAGTTGCAACGTGTACCTTTTGGGCAGAGGGGGAGGATGTCACTTGAATAGTGTAGAGAGTAAGCAGATTTTGTAAGAAGTCCTCCAGCAAAATCAAAGATCAGGAGGTAGAAACACAAGGATCTTTTTTTCTCAGCTTTTTGTCTTTGGCACACAAAAAAAGAAAAACAGAAAAAGAGCAATTTAAAATGCAGATTATAGTTAAAGAATACAGCTTTCTGTTCTTTCTTTTTGTATATTAACAGCCTTCTAAGCTTTGGCAAGAGTCATCCTGAGCTTTAAAGTCAGGTTTTAGCAGAAAAATAAATAAATCCAGAATATCCCCAAACACCTAATCTTTCAAAGCAATATGAGGCATATAGCTGTAATGTTTTAACATTTTAAAATTGCTTCCATCTGAGGTGGTTCAAATCCATGACTTTCAAGGGGACACAGGAAAGTACAGAGTGCCTCTCTCTTAATTCCCTTCCGTTTTGAGGTCTGGTTGCCCAGCTTTATCAATGTAAAGCCCAAAAGGCAAAGAGAATTTACTACATATACTGAAAAAATTATCAGCACAGAGCCCATCTCTTCGGTTGCCAACAGATTGACCTGAATTTTGCAGAGCTGTCCTATGTGCCTCTGGAATTCAACAAAAATAACTGCAATTAATATTTCTTCTGCCATATGCCATCTTACAGTGGAAGAATATTTTTTTATTACCTTGTTTAAAATTAGGTTTTTAAATTGATGATCTTTTAGAAAATAAAAACATTTTTCATGGCTGGCAGGAGGTGCATAAACAAATGTATGAAGACCAGTTGCATTCAATTTTAAGACTTGGTAACTCAGATAATTATGCAGAACTAATTAATTCAAAATCTGTTTATCAACAGTAGTCTGTAGCTCCAGCATTTTATCCCAGAGGCATTAACAAAGGCTTATCACCTGCTTTCTTGTTGCATTTTATCTCAAAGGCAAATCAATAGGCAGAGTATGGAAAAAATGCCATTCCCACAACTAACAGTTTACAGAATTTGCAAGAACTTTTAATATCTGTTACCAATTAGTTTTCCTGGCTTAAATTAAAATAAATTCTAAATGGAGATGGGATGTGTTAAAACATCAGCATTTCTACTTCTAATACATAAGAAAAGCTATGTGAAAAGGAAATTTGAAATACAAAGAAATATTTAAATAATTTAAATAATTGTTTAAGTATTAGGCTATTATTCTTGGCAAAATATTCACTGTGCAGTACTTGTACAGTGTTGTGGGTGGATTAAATCTACCTGTTGATGAACTGTGCTGATGCTATTGTTTTAATTACTCTGTCATTTCGGCTTCACATTCTGTTCTTTTATAGTTTTTTCTTACGTTGTGCTTTGAGGCCCAGGTTTTCATTCACTATTACTTGTACCGCAGTAGAACTGTTTACTAACAAAAGTAGAGCTTCCCATGGGTGTTTTTTCACGTTTTTCTCCAAGTTTGTAGTATATTCTAATATGGGAGTAGCTTGATGTCTGGTAGACTATTCAGTGTTTGAGGTCTCAAACATTCATCTAAAAAATGTAGTTCTGCACCTGAGAGGTTTGTATTTCTGTTCATCAATATACCTAAAGCACTGTTATATGAAAAAATATATAAATCCGTATTTTTATAGATCTAAGTTGCAGAATACCAAAGTAAGCTGACTTCAAGATGTGCTTGTAGAATCTCTTCACCAAACCCAGTTCCCAGTATCTTTCTAAATACTAAATTCTGTTTGAACCAGTAGCTATGGCTACATAAGTACAATAGTTTCTTATAGAATCCATAGATTAAATCCTGTTCCCAATGAAATCGGTTACATAAAGTGATTCCAGCATGACTCAGATACTACAAAAGGTGACTGACATGATCCTGCAGATATTCATAGGCTGTATTTACATACATATAAAATTAGCCATATACATAAATGTTGACAAGGTTTCAGCCACTGTCACAAGGTTATTGTTGTGCTAATGATTTATTTTTTTTTACCAAATCTTTCACTACTTTTTATACCTGTTGGTAACTGCTTGTTAATAACTCATTCCCTTTTTTGGAATATACTTCCCCCCTAGAGAGATCGGTGCTTATGCATGTTCATTAACAAAATCGTGTGCTGAGATACATTTCTATTAATATTGTCAAATCATATTTAAACAAAGTTTTGGAATAATTGTTTCATCAGTATTTTAGTTATTGATCAGTAGCGGAGAAGAAAGTCCAGTTCAAGAAGACAGAAATACAGACTAGCTGGATTTTATTGCAGGTATGAAGCACATTCCCTTTTCCAGATAAACTATATTTACTTATATATTAGTCATACCTTTAAAATTTATGGAACAAAGCATAGGAAGAATTATGCACTGTGCTCAGTGTAGTAAAACATACAATAAATTCAGCAACAAAGAAATTAAACAGTTCTAAAAGTACACATTGTATTGCCTGCTCACCAGAAGCTATAGGTAAAGAGAAGTGATAGTCAAGGGTTAAATTACGAAATTTTGCAATTTATTTCTTATCGTTTATGAGATTGTTAAATGTCAGAAAGTGGATTTTTTTTTACTATCAGTATAAAACTGAACATACTGTGAGACATAAGGTAGCAGGTGTCTTGGCTCTAAACTATCAAGTCTGTGGGCATTCTGTTATAACAGGTGCTCCAAAAATTTGAACAGATTTTAACAAGAGCTGTATGGGCTTTTTAATTAGCCTGGTTACTCAGCATGTGGAGAAAGCACTAGGTATGTGCTTAAAACATCATTGTATCTTGCAAACAAATGTTTCACATACCCATAGTCATTCTTTTGGTTGTTATCTTAAAATTCCTTTCTATCTGATGCTAGGATTTGATCCTTATATTCATTCCTCTTATTATATATCCTACCTGAAAAGAATCTTCGTACTAAAAAAAAGTGGTGAATAACGTATATTCTCCTCTTTGGAAGTAAGCATTTAGAAACTTGGATTTACCTGATACTTAGCTGTGATTTTACTTGGCATTATAGAACTATGAGAAGGCACACAGCAAGGAAATTCTCTGCTCTGAATCTCTCAGTTTTAACTACAGTCTCCTCTTCACTTCCAGTTACGCTTTTTCCATTATTGTTAAGTACATCACAAGATTTTTTAGAAGAGACAATGCAATAAACTGTGAAATCAAAACAAAATAATTAAAAATGTTTTCATTGTACAATCAATATGATTGATTAGATATGATTTGATAGGTATGATATGATTTTAGAAATTCATATAAATGCATGTAACATGAAAATAATGCCATATAAATTCATTTGTGTTATATAATATTGGTTTAAAAAGAATACGCCAAAGAATAAGTCACATTACAGCGGGGAGAAAAAAAGGAACAAAGCGATGGCTTACATAAGATTTTTGTGCAAACTGTCCTGTGGTGAAAATTAAGATTTTAATTTATAAGTAGTTTTATTTTCACATAAAAATGATTTTACTAGTTGCGTCTGTAATACTGACACAAGTATCTGCTGCCAGTGTTCATCTAAGATCTTTGCATCTATAATGATTTTGTTGGTATAAAGTTTAATATTGCACATCTTAAATTACAGAAATCAGGTTTTTTAACTCAGTAGAGATTGTTGAGATATTATGTGGAGGATTTCACACTTGAAACATTCCTGTCAAAATATCTTTAACCATTTGGTCTAAGATTAAAAATACCAAGACACATTTTGATCTATATAAAATGCACACTTTAAAAGGTGTTCTTAATTTAAAAAATGCTTATATATACATTTTTTAAGGGAACTTCTCTCTGACATAAATTCATGTAAGAAATGTGTATTTTATGATTTCACTGTGAATTCATTCTCTTTCCTTATGCTATTATTTATTTGTTACAAACCAAGACATGCTCAGCAGTAAGAAACACAAGAATAGTCAATGATCACTTATTGCCTGAAGTAATAATTATTACCACTCTTACTGTATTTTTTAAAATTTAGAAATCCCAACCAATTTATGAGCTTGATGGAAAACAAAGATGGGGACATATTTATGCAGTGAAATGAAGGTAGTACTTGTTACCATAGATGCTAGTTTGTGGAGGTAACAATAGTGGTGAAAACACAGCAGAACAATTGTTAGTATGTGTTAGCCACCCACAATCCCCATAGATTTTGTAATCTGTTTTCTGCTGGAGGTTAGAACCCTTGCCATTGCATTTCCGTTAGGTAACATGGATAACAAAAGCAGATTACAGTAGTGCATATTACCATCGCAGCTGAGACTGTGACTTGAGCATCGGTTGCCTTGGGCACCAATACTAGCTTGATTTTTGACCCCACCAACTCCCATCACTTGCTCCTGCTTCTGCTCCTGTACTACATACCAATCTCTCAGTTGTGCCAATGCAGTTGATTGTGGATTATGTTATAAGGCAAATTTGCCTCTTTTAGAAAGTGGATGTGTTAAGCCAATAGTGCTGCTGAATATAACGTATTATCCAACTATGGTCTCATTTTGCTGTGAAAATATAACCTACATACAAATTAAGTAAGCTGGGAGTCAGTAGCAAATCTGAAAACAATTAAATGGACTCTGAAATGACAGATACAGAGAAGTTGACTCTGTCAGGGCGACTCTGAAGTGGCAATAACTTTGAAAATGTAGTCTTCCTCTTTATTACCATAATTTTTCCCTCAACTAAGTGCCTTCCTTTCAGTCTTCCAAGGGCTAAAGAACAGTGACCACTTCAGCATAGTTTTCTAGATTCATCATCATGCTACGTTATCTGCATAATCATGAAAATTGAAATTAGAAGTATCACTCCTGCCGGAGGATGATTTGCATTACTGAAGTGTCATGTAGGAAAGTCTGTAATGAGATTCAGGTAGTAATGGATGAAAAATACAGCAAATGAAACTGTAGGAGGATGGCAATCTAAAGTTAGAAATCATGGGGGGGGGCGTTATGAGATGAAAAAATTAAATGAAAAATGAAGAGTTAAGACACTAACTACAGTTTATTTTTTTTTTTTTTGACATTTAGTTTGGCGGTTCTCACTATCTTTTATTGTACAGTGTCTGAGGTCAATTAGGATTCAGCCCATCTTGGAGTCAGTTGAAAATCCTGTTTATAATTAGGTAGAGGAAAGGGAAAAGGTTGATATTTTCTCTCTCTTCCTTTTTAGGGCTGGCTGACTGAGCCAATTTTATTGCTATCTTAAAGGCAGTTAAAAAGGGCATGTGACTGTTTCCTAAATGAATTGTTTTGCAGAATGCTGTTTTCTTTTTAAGGATACTCCATCGTTAGAATGGATAAATGGTTCTTATTAAAATTTTGAAGTATGCAATTCATCACTTTGATAGACAAAGAGAAGCATGTGAATTATTTTACCTTTCACACTCTAACCTAGGAACTGTGAGGATTCAAATTTTAAACAACTGTGTTGAGTTTTGCAGAACCTGAACTAAAGGGGTCACAAAATCAACCCCAAATTTAGTCTCAAATTTTTATCTTTAACAGCTACTAAATGTACTTTCTACAAAGTAATGCAATTGATATGAATAGCGCCAGACGTTTAAAATCTTTGCCTGAAACTGTGCTGCTTGATGGTTGTTTAATAAATGTTCATGATAGCACTAACATAAATGTATTGAATTACTGTATAACTTTCTAAGGAAAAGCAGTTAGCAGGTAGAGCTGACGTATATTTTAACAGCCTTGAAACTAATTTTAAAAATTTGCTGTGCATACTGCAGTGATATAGTAGAAATCATCTTAATTCATTAATATCTTTGTAATGACATAGTTCTGTTAATATTGCAGTATTTGTTTCATGATTAGTGCAGCACTGACTCCACTAATATTAAATTAAAGGTGAAATGGATATTACTTTTCAGAACATTTAGTACAATGATTTAATCATGTTTTTACTTTGATAACTATCTGGATAATAAACAATGCTTATACATTTATATAATGTGTATTATAGCATACATTTTAATAATACTAATAGAAGGTAAAAGAAAGCAACCCTCTAGTTATGTGATTTGAAATGAATATAAACTGACATTTGAGAGATCGTGAGAGAAAAAAGAAAAAAAACAACAGAAGAGAAAAGAAAGAAGGAGAAACTGTAGATGAAACACAAGGGGGAAAGTCCCAACAGTTCTAATTAAAGATATTTCAACGTTAGAACTATAGCATCCACCCACATGTCATTCTTGCATGACATGTAACAGATCACCAGTTCTGTCTTCCTTGTACAAAATATTTTTTCCTATAATTGTTTATCAATAACAGCAAAAGTGAGAGTTTTTGCATAATCATATTCATAAATTGTACAGAAAAGCAGTAATTATAGTAAATCTGCCTGTAACCAAAAAGTGATTGTTAAAGTAACTTTCAAGAAACTCTGCCAGCCATGTATTACCCAGTATTTTACTGTCTACACTGGTTTCCTTCATCAAGTAGGAGATAATGGAACAGCCTGGAGAAGGTGACTAGCTCATTGCATATGTAAAAAAAAAAAAAAGCATGTTTCCTTTATTTCATTCAAAGAGGACAGAAGTGAGAACAAAAAGCCAAGCATATTCATGACAGTGGCAGATGGTGCCAACCTTGCACAGCTATTTTCTTTGATTATTGGCTACTTATTATACTTTTAAAAATGAACGACAAAGCCAGAAAGCTGTGGTTCTAGAAGAAGATAATGAAGTCACACTGACATAGGTCATTGTCCTGAATATCACATGCAGATTTGTTTTGGGTTTCTATAGAATTTTCCTTGATTTCTCCTTCCTCTTCATATTTTCTCTAGGAAACTGCCTAAACTGAATACAGATCTCATTATGTTCACACCAATATTAGGCAGAGTTTGGGGTCAGGTGGAATAAATTTGCCTGTGCCATTTTAGAACACATTTAATTATTACAGTCCTTAAGAACTGCCTTTTTCTTTTCAAAAAATAATATTAACTCACAGTAGTCGGTATCTTATTTGTTTAACCACTGTCAAACAGTGAGTGTGGATTTTGAATTTTGAATATCCAGTTCTGAGAACTACATTTACTGTGCTGAATCATTCGGAACTTGGTACAGCTTTGAAAAAATTAATGCTGGATTCATAATGGAGGCATATTTCAAAGTGTCTAAGTAAACATCAGGGGTTTTTTGAGTATTTTTATTTTTTTCTTTCCTGTTCAGAAGATCCTATTACATAGTATGGTCACAGTTAGATGCATGTTTAATGAAAATAAAAACTACAGCCAAGTTAGAATGAAAGAGAAAGGAAAGTCTATCAAGGCCCCATTTATGATTATTGATTCTAACACAGCCAGTGGAAAAAGCAACATCTTTTCCACTGAGTGAATAAATCACATTGCCTTTACAAAGAATCTAGAAAATGAATAGGAGAGTTTGGGGACCAAACAATGAGACCAAATGAGGTTTTTCCTACCCAGGAATGTAACTAGTCAGGCTCCTCTTAAAGAGTAACTTTCTTTTGCCAACAGTAGAAGAAAATTCAAGCAAACATGAAGTGGATGCTGAGCTCAAGAGAGAGCCTTCACCAATAGAGAAAAAAGTATCACTGTCGTTTCCAGAGCAGAGGGGACATTATAAACAAATTAGATTAGTCTAATAATGAGGTCTGAAGAGATTTTTATTGCTATGTATAGCCACTTGGATTTGTAATTCTTGTGCCTGGAGCAGTGCTTTAATGCTTATCACATTATAAACCTGTATCCTCATGCTGGTGTTGCTGTGTTGCAAAGGAGACTATTTGCAAAGAGCAACATCAGGTCACTGAACTTATGATCCTTTAATATTTGTTTCAAACAATTATTTCAAAATCGGAAAGCTCTGTGAGTTGTTCATGTTTTAGTCTTAATCAGTTGCCATTTTAGATCATGCATGGTTAGAATGAAACAGGGTCTTGGAAGTGATATGGCTTCTTGATAAATGATAAGCTTATCCCATGCCATGCATCATCTTCTAAAAAACAGTCTATTGTCATAATTCCAGTTTTAATAATCCCAATTTCCCCCTTAGTATAAGAAATACAGCAATGGGCTTTTAACATATAACAAAGATCCTTGTGCTACTACCTTTTCTCAAAATTTCTTTGACCTACCTCTAAGAGATCCTCAACGTACAAATGCTTTCTAGCAAAAAACAGTAATCAGGGATTCAGTTTCATATTCTGGGGCTGGGGCTGGGCTGTGCTCTAATTTACTGTTGTGTCCCTCTTTCCTCAATTGTTATCACTTTTAGTTATGAGAAGTACCACCTTCTTAAAGTAGGAGCATATAGAGGACATTTTGTTCAACTTGCGCTTGCTATCCTAGTACTGCAGCATTGTGTTTAGGTGCTTGGTAGTCTTTGATGGCACAGCAGACAGAGTAGGTGTGGATCTTCTTTACTTTACAATCTTAGATATAAGAAAGCAACACATGGCCCAAGATGCAGTAGTTCTGATTCCTGGAGAATCAGAAAAGGTTAGCGGTACCTATTCATTACGTATCATTCATTATGAAATTTTTTTTGTTGTTTAATATTATCACTGTAGTGTATTTTATGCAATGCTATTGAAAATGAATACATTAATTTTGAAAATTATTATCCTCCACTAAACCAATAGATGACACATGCAAAGATACAGTATGGCAGAATTATCAGAAAACCTTGACAACAAATCTGCCAGTCTTCTCATCCCAAACCTATATAACATGTACTTGACTGAGATGGAAAAGGCAAGATATGCGACAGCCCAGATATGCAGAAACACAAGTATCTGTTTTAAAAGTAAGCACACATGTAAGCCTTAACGCTATCAGGAACCTGGTGCATTTTTCTGCAGTTTCTCAAAATCAGTCATTTTATGCCTGCTTGTTTTTGTTTGTTTGTTTGTGCTATAAATTTCTTGATTCTGCCTTTTGGTATGTGATTGTACAAAGGCCAGCAAACTGAGAGGAAGAATGCTTTTAAAGTGTTTTTTGTATATAGGGTTGAGTCTGGATTATAACACATTCTTCCTGAGCAAAATTATCAAAAAGCTGTCCTTCAGCTATTAAATTTAAAAGGGATGCAATATTCACAGAACTACTTAAAATTGAAAATTTAAAATATCAGAGGGAAATAATAATAATTAAATTTTACTGAAGACTTCCAAAGAGTACATTCTGGAATACAAGGAATCACTTGTGAGTTCTGCTGATGAAAAAGGAAAGTATGTAGAGTTAGGATCATTTATATTGAAGAAGAAGGGATAGAAGGTGTGGTGATTCACAATCCATGAATAGTGAGGTAGTGAAAAAAGGTATATTCACTGAAGAACAATGACTTTATATTAGATAGCACATGATGAAGTACATTTGCTGGGCCTGGAGTTATATTTTTGAGGCACCCAAATACTTACTGACTTGCATAAGAAAAAAATGCAAACTTAGACACTGCATTTTCTATGACCTTTGGTTCATGTCAACTTTATGTTAATTACCAGTGTCTTTGGATAGGCAAACATATCCAGTCTATCTCTGTGAATCCCAGAATCACACTATTCATGAGTACATAGCACTGGATGATGGATAAACTGTCCCCAGTCCATAACACCAATAAAATCCATAAGATTGCTGCTAAAAATTAATGAACCTTATCTGAAGAGCCATTTTTTCCTTTCAAACAATATAGTGGATCTAGGTAAAAGATACAACTCACAGAAGCTTTTATGTATTAAAACTAGAGCCAGTTGGCTTCCTTGGTTAGGGTGACCAAATGCCAGCAAAACCAAAATCTTCGTTTGCTTTGAAGACCTCATGCTGAATGAGAAGCTGTTGTTGAGATAAAGATACTCACTCTTTGCAATTATTTTAATTTTCTTCTTTTTGGACTCTCAAGAGAACAGAAAATTTAAGCAATAAAGTATGCCTGTCCCTCTGAGATCAGAAAAGCTCAGAATGTGCAAACTTTGAAGAACTGAAGTTGATCAAACTGAAGCATTGAAGCTATGAAACTGTGGAGACATTTGACCCTATGAAATACTGACTTCACTGAAAACTACACTAGGTATTTCCTATTGCAGAAAATAATATTGAAATTTCTTTGTATTTGATGAGCTCTATGCTATTCAGGAGGTTACTCTGCAAAGTACTACTGATGAGGCTGTTGCTCGTAGCCCTTGATGGATAACTCATGTAAAACCCACAAAGCAAGCATTTCTCAACATGCCTTCCTAGCCATCTTTGCTGAATACAGGTGTTTAGAGATCCAAAATCTAGCCAGCATAGAAAGAGATTCCTTTATTATGCACAACTGTGTCATTGGGTAGGAATAAAAGAAACAAGAAGTGATTGTTCTTGGTAACTTGGTATGTAAAAAGATTTCCAAAATTGAATATTGTTGCATGTATGTGTTAACTATAGTTACCTCTGTAAATAGAACTGTACTTTTTCTGCAACAGGAATTTATTCTAATACTTTTATACTTTTCCTTCCTTAGTGGTATAATAACTACTGTGCCATATATATAGAAATTACTCCCAAGAATGTAACAAGCAGGATTCACACATTTAAATGAATTTAAAAAAAAAAGCTGAACTGTTTCCAAATTCTTCTATCCAAGCATCACTTAAGAAACTGTTTGTTCAGTTCAGTTTCATCTCTGCAGCTGCCAAACCACTTCAGTTCTGCCAGCTCTGCTCTCTGATTGCAAAATAAAGGGTGGTCACTTCACAGTGTATGCAAGAAATATTATAATTTTGTGAAAATTATGACATTCAAGAAATCCTTTCACTAGTAAATTGCTAGGCTATCCTGCTACATGCCTATCTGGCAAAAAAAACCCCCAGAATCTTTTATATTCACTTCTCCATGCCTTCCTATGACATTAGTGAATATAGTATACTGGGTTTGCATTTTCTAAGACTGATGCACTTTGCTGCAGCTTACATTCATAAATATTTTTGTAGTATAATAGCCTGTCAAAACAAATCTGTTTTCCTCATTTGTGTGTGTGTGTAAGAATGTCCTTACTGCTTTTTGTCCATCTCTAGAGATAACAATAGGACAATAGTAATTGCACAATGTAGCAAAGCTTTTCTTTTTTTCTTTTTTTTTTTTCTTTTTTTCCTCCTTAAAAATCGGAGGATGTGTGAAAAAATGAAGCAAATAACCCCTTATTATATGAGAAGTGTTGCTACGTAAATGCATTAACCATTTTCATAGCTCATGTCTGAAGATTGGAGTCTCCTGTGTCCATACTGTGTGCAGAAATTGCAGAAACAAAAAGACAATACATATTAAACTGCAACCTGTTTTATTAAGATGAAATGCAGATAATTACATTACCTTAATACTTTGTCACATACATTTTTTGAATTTTCAGAAAAATAATCGCAATGGTTCACTAGTCTCTAAATGAAAGGTCCCCACTTGATGTAAAGTAAAATATATAAATATATCATATTGCTTTTAATCTAAAATATAATTTAAAGCAAAACAGAGAGGGAAAAAACAGTAAGCTGCTTATTGATCATTTTGCTTAAGTTTCTAGCAGTTTTCTTCTCAGGAAAATAATTTCACTCAGCTAGAGAAGAAATTAAAGTGTACCTAGGAATAAAGAAGGAACAGAATATTAAGGGTTTTGTTTTCATAAGTTTTTTTCCCTTGATAATAAAAATATTTGAGTGTAAGTGATGATACAGAAAAGTTATTAGAAATAATAAAATACCAGGATGTCAATTTCTGCAATATAGAAGCAAAAAGGAAGGAACTTCTAGTGATTTTTTTAAATGGAACAAATGTAAAAATGAGAACAATTCGAGCATTCTGATTTTTCCTGTGACTAGCATTTTATCTTATTTGGGGTACTGTTTCTATCAGATCATGTTCTGTGTTTTTCCCATGCTGACCTCTATTTTACCTGGTGGGAAATCTCATTCTGCTCAGGAAGACTCATTATGGGGTAAGGAATCATTTCAAGGGCTTCTACTTAATGTGTACTGTAATTTACATTAATCCTGAATTGGATCTAATATGAATAAAAATTATAGAAATAGGTATTGCACTTTTTCACTAAGGAATATTTTTGAGAGGGACAGTCATTTTATTTTTCTTCATATTAGCCTCATAACTAGTACCTGATGTAAGTACAGATACTGAGAATTAGAAATAATTCTAGCATGCCTTTTACATGGGTTATTATGTAAACATTAGCATTTGTTTGTCAAATACTATTTTCGCATATACTTGTGCAGACCCAGTGAACTGAATATACGCACAAAGATTCGTCCTCTGAGACATATCGTTAACCCAGAGAAATATATCCTTTGCCACACAGCTTCATGCCAATCGCCACTTCGGTAAACACTGCCACATCATGATGACTGCTCTCCAGGAATTAGCAATGAGTTTGTTTATAATCAAGTTTATCAATATTTATAAAGTACTGTACTTAAGGGGATAATATATTGATAAAATACAGTTCTAAAATGCATTACATTTCCACGTTATATTTAATGGCTAAAAATACATGTAGTGGGTGTGGAGTAATAGGGGCCATACCCCGCCCCCACAAACAGTTTCTTTATCACCCCATCTGCTACCCCAAATGCTAACTCTCAGGAACACCACTGCTTTGCAGCATGTTTTATTATTCAAGCTTTGGTGGGAGGAGAGCTGCAGAAAGAAAGTGTTAACTGTAGAGAAAGGGAGGGTCAAACCAAGACCCAGAATAAGCTATATTGCTCCACTAATGCCAGGACAGTGGCACAAACTTCCGCTGGACCTGAACTGGCTACTAAATACCATTAGATTAGATTAAAACCTGCTAGAAAAAAAGGAACAGTGAGAAGGAGGTCTAAACACGTTTGTGAAAGAATTAATAAAGAGGCTAAAGGTATTTACGTAGGCAGAGAACATATGGAAGAGGAACAAGGCAGACTTTGAGAAGAAATTATTTAGCTTCATTAAAAAAAACAGAACAAAGATAAGGCTAGGAAAAAAGAGAAAGCTTACACTGTTTTCATATTGCCTTTCTATTTTTTCAAAAGGAAGCAGGAGGTGGGGGCCTGATCCAAAGTGCACAGAAGTCAAGCAAAGATTCCTATTGCTTTGGATCAGGTACTTTGGAAAGAAAGAAATGCTGCTAAATAAGTATCGAATACTGATGAGTGTTAATGGGGTTTAAGAGACAAAGCGTCCAGTTTGAAGCACTTATTGGCGATGTCTACACTATCACCACTTGCCAAAAACATTTCCATCATTGTGCAATAGTTGAGCTTTATAACTGACTTCCAGCATTTTAATCTAACCCAGCTCAGAGCAGGTGAGGAGCTGGCTCAATGTAACTCATCGAGATGATTTTGGGGATGACAACATTGTTCATAAATGTAAGTCAAATTCAGTAAGCAATTTCATTTGAAAAAAATCAGTTGGGGAAAATGCAAAGGGGAAAGTGAGAAAATCGAAGGGTTTTTTTAATATATTCAAAATTTTAAAAATTGATTTTTGATCTTAGTATTTTTCTTTTAAAATTGGTCTATTTTTAATAAAAAATTATTAAAATGGAAGCATCCTGAAAGGGAGCAAAATGTTTTGTTTTAGGACAATTGAAATTGTTTAGGACAACAGAAAATTAATTATTTCTCTGATTATGTGATTTATCTGTCAATCTGCAAATTCCATTATTCATACAGTTCTCAACTAGGTAATACACTTGTAGCCAAAATGACTAGCAATATTCTGGGCCTCATTGGCACGTATCTATTAGGATGTGAAGTTGACTATATGAATCATGTTTTCTTTCAAAAAATCCCATTGATTTATAATGACTACATAGAGATCTTCCTTGAATTCAGTCAGAACAAATAAGATACAATTTTCATATTCCCAGTTGTAAGCCAGACAGCGTTCCGTGAAAAGATACCCTATTTCTTGGTTGCTGGTTTGCCATGGTAATTTTATTTGTTTGTTTTTTTCTTGGTCTCCTATCTTTAGGTGTTATATAGGTGTTTATGTTTGTAGACTAGACTGACCTTCACGCTAAAATGTACAGCATGCACCAATATGCCCAAAGGTTTGTATGTTCAGTGAAAGAAAACGGTAGTTCCTGGCTCTACAGTAATTGTTCATCGAGCTGGGAAGGTGAGGAATGAAAGCATCATACCAGAAGATGTATTAGTAACTTTCCCATGTGTAGTTCTCTGCTCCTGTGAAGACTCTGGTGAGTCAGAAAGTCAGTCTCAGATGGTGAAGACTAAAGGTGATGGTCTGTTTCTACTGCACTCAAACAGAACTCGGGATCAAATAGAAGATCTACATGTGGAAAAACCACAGTCAGTATTAGAAAGTATGGAAGGTTGTGTCTTGATGTTAAACTCAATAGTGTCCTGTTAATTTATATATGCCTCAGAGCCTTTTAAGTTTTCTGGCACTGGATAATCAAATCCTAGTATAATCAAGTCAGTTTTCAATTTTCCAAGCCAAAAGACTCCATGC
Organism: Fulmarus glacialis; assembly: GCF_000690835.1. Lineage (NCBI taxonomy): Eukaryota > Metazoa > Chordata > Aves > Procellariiformes > Procellariidae > Fulmarus > Fulmarus glacialis. The sequence goes on from NW_009228369.1 coordinate 18,001, forward strand.
AGTATATTCAGCAGTGATCCTTTATGAGGTACTATAAAAAGCCAAATTCTGTTTTATCCATGTGGCCTTTCCTCAAGAAAATTTATGCTCTCTTGCTGGTTGAAATGTGTTAGCTGACACTCTTTTTCACCAGAAATGGCTGTGGACTGAGTCATGATCAAGGATGGGATGTCTTATATTGGGATGGGTGCAGTGGTTCCCTACCCACACTGCAGGAACAGTTCAGACACTGATGTAGCAGCTACAGAATTGCAAATAAGAGCTTGGCATTTGTGTAATAAACTTTAGCAGTTCAACTACTGCTTTTGGAGAAGCAGAGGCAGCTCTGTAGTCAGGGTAGGAATCTCTAAGAGAAGCAAGAAAATGAGGGATGCGAAACGCTGTAACTGCCTCAACTTAAGCCATCCCCACTTGTGAATCAGATCCCTGTGGTGCCTTGACTGTTGTGATGTGTCCAGCAGGACACTTTGGAATGAAAGATAGTGCAGTATGAAGTATATTCTGTTATTACTTGGATGAATTGGAGTTGGAAGAAACAGCTATTTATTAATCTTCATACAACTTTAATGCACATGGCTAGTCTGAGATTCAAAGCCCAATGGAAAGTAAATTTGACACTATAGGGAAAACCAAGAGTTCTTATAGTTTCAAAATTAAGAAAAATAGTAGCATATTGTCTTAAAGAACAGTGTTATGGTTTAACGGAAAAAGGAATTAATCATACCGGACACAGTCAGTTTTAAGTATGGCACAAATATAGTTTTGCAAAATGTCAGAATCACGCAGCAAAGACATACAACTGCAGACAATGACTAGAAAGAACTAAAGCCTCCCTGGTTACCTAGAATACTTAAGCATGACATTCCCAACTCAGTAGGGAAGGACTGAGACTCACAAATTGTCTGCTATCTAATTGTCTCTTGGCTCAGCTTGGAAAATGCAAATAGAACTAGACTGCAAAAATTGGTTCAAGAAGCCCTAACAGGGTATCAAGCACTAAGCGATATACAGCAGATGGTAAAAGATTTTTAAAAAGCAATCTTCTTGAAGTTCACAATAGTCTAGAGAGTTAAAAAATGGCAGGTGGAGCAGGAACTATACAGGTTATGAATTGTCAATAATTTCCTTTTCAGTGGCAATGAAACTGCTCCTGAAATCACCAAAAGGTTATAGAGATACACTGTAATTGGAAGTCAAATACCTCAAGTGAGAACTGACCCAAAGATGTAACAACTACAAGAACTGCAGAGGAAGAGTGTAATCTTCTAAATTAGCATTTATGAGCTAATACAGAATTATGGTGAGTCCAGAAAATCTTGGACCTAGATGCATTTAAAAGAATGCACAACAGAAACATAGGCTATAAATCAAGAGAACTAAACAGCCTAAATACTTAGGAACATATTCAGTAGCAGAGCATTATTATCGAGATCGTCAGTGTCCTTCATTACTGTACAAAAGACAAAAACTATGCCCCAGAATACTTGAATTTTACAGTCAAAATAGATATCGCAACATAGAAGTAAACAGTGTATATGGTAGGAGGCTACATCTGAAGAGTACAGAGCGATGCAGAGGACATGGATGTGTACACACACAGTTCTAGGTTTTTACCTGCATTGGATGCATATTTTATTTACCAGCTACCTCTGCTGACTTCTTCACTCCCCGGTAGAATACTAAAGAAATTAGAGGCATGACTCTAACCACCATACCAGTTGTAAAAATAAACAATTCCTGACAACAAATAATAACTGTTAAAATGTTGTTGAATTTGCTATTTTCCGGTTCCTTATTCTCTCAGTACGATAGGCAACTGTCTACTTCCCCTATGCTTCAAGTCAGCCATTCTGTCTTTGGTAGAACAAACATACTGACAGCAGAAATTAAAAAAGAAAGTGAAATTACTGTTGTCAAGCTGATACAAAGTGAATGGAGGATGTTGTACAGTTTCAAGGAAATGGAAAAGAAAATTAGAATGTAATTATCTGGGTTAGTCTGCATTTAGATAGCCTGAAACAGTGGCATCAAAGATGGATGTGAATTTTCCCATTCATCTTAATGGAGCACTAACTGCAAAACATAATTATGACAACTTTAATTCTAATAGTGTTAACTGTTCCGTTTCTGAATCATATACCAGATATATCCATTACAGCACCACTTCATTACTGTTGAGCTTACTTGATATGTACTAATGTTTCATTCATCTTAAATGATTACTTAGAAAAATACTGCTGGGGCCCACAGAATGTCCAAAAGCAGAAAGGCACAAGGGACAATCTCAGAGTCAAACATTAAATTGCTGCTTTCAGATCTCATTCCTAGACTTTTGGCTAAACAGCTCATTGATCAGCTGATATAGAGGAGGCTGAGGGGAGACCTCATCGCGCTCTACAACTACCCGAAAAGAGGTTGTAGCGAGGTGGGGGTTGGCCTCTTCTCCCAAGTAACCAGCGATAGGACGAGAGGAAATGGCCTCAAGTTGCTCCAGGGGAGGTTTAGACTGGCCATTAGGAAAAACTTCTTCACTGAAAGAGTGGTCAGGCCTTGGACCAGGCTGCCCAGGGAAGTGGTGGAGTCACCATCCCTAGAAGTATTTAAAAGACGTGTAGATGAGGCGCTTAGGGACATGGTTTAGTGGGCATGGTGGTGTTGGGTTGACGGATGGACTGGATGATCTTAGAGGTCTTTTCCAACCTTAATGATTCTATGATTCTATGATTCTATGATTCTATGATCTCTGATGTCTGCTTGTCATAATATTGTTTTTCCACTGCAAGAGAGGTCTGATAGCTTCAGACTTCTCTTCCCCCTCTCCGATGTTCCTATAAGGATTTCTTTAAATATTTATGTCAAAGTGTACCAGTTAGAAATCAATTTGAGACTTTCAAAAAAAATCCAGTAAAACTGGACTGCTGATAAGGAAGAATGTCACACAGCTATAGCCTAGAGAAACAAGGGTGAAGAGACCATAGCCTCAGAAAGCTGAGACTTATTAACTCTGTGGGGTATTAGCTTTCCAGAATGGATATGTTTGGAACAGCAACAATTACATAGTAACAGTCAAAAATTCAATTCTCTCACCTCATCTCCTATAATTATAACAATAGTAATGTATCAAAACAGTTAAAGTCTTCCTGCTCAATTAGCTCATCTGTGGGAGATAGGCAACTTATTCCTACTCCTTATTTTACAGTTAGCCGTTTGCCTTACTCTCTTAGCAGGTGGCAAGTCCAAAGAAACAGGTGGTTTTTCAACTTTCATTTAAAATGACTGATAATTTGGACAAAATTCCTGTAAGTCAAGTCAAAAGAACCTGTCCTGCAGCAAGCTCAACATGGCACATAAAGGAAAGAGAATAAGCACTGGTTATTTGGAGCACTGGAAGAAATCCCACTTACATTTTCTTGCTGATAACCCAACTCATAGAGAAAGAAATGATGCTCTTCAGGAAGCAAGGTCTCTCCTGCCCAAATGAGTTGTCAGGGAATAGGTGACAGGCCATGTTAGTGAAGAGAAAATCTTAGGTGATGCCTTTTTAAGTCAGTAGTTTTCTGTCCTTTCCACAATGTAGTGACTCCCTTAAAGACCACTTTTATATATATGTGTGTATGTGTGTATACATGTGTATCTGTATTTATACACACATATATAAGTACAAGTAAATGTGTATTTCTTGGAGATTCCTTGACTCCTCAGAAATTGCAGAAGAAAACCAAGGTGCTTGAATTTAGTGGATGATAGTGGGTTAGAAATAGGACAGTTTATCAAATTATGGTGGTCCCATCCCACAGACTGTTGTCCTTTCTTTGCAAGCTGTATAAATTCAGCCTTCAGCTACATTTCCAACTTCAATTCCTTGTCACATTTCTCGTTCCTGTCTCTCTGCTCAGCCAATGATAGCAGTGCCAATCCCCCAGTTGTTAAATCTATCCGAAAGCTTTCCCCCTCCTACTTTGTATCACCCTAAAAGTGATTTTTGCAGCCTCTTCTCCAGAAAGAGTGAATTTGAACACAAAGACAGAATATTTGAGCCAACGAGAGAAGTAGAAAGAGAATCCTTGAAGTCTTTTCTTTAACTCATGTTATCCTATGTACATTACAGGAAGGAGAATGTCCCTTTAAATAGTTTGGGAGCCCTCTAGTGATTCTTCCTGTCTTTCACTGAAGAAACGATGACATCCTCCCCCCCTACCAGTGGAGGTAGGTGGAGGGGCCTTTCTGTATAGCTAATGGACCCAGTATTTGCCATCCCATGATGCCAGTGTTAGTTCCACAAATCCTTACTGTGGCACAGAGAACCAGAATAAAGTGGTTTCCTTTCCTCAGTGATCTCTGTTTGTCCATTTTATTGATCATTTATATTCCTGTTTTGCAAAGTTGCAAACTCTGGGAGATCAGAGACTTAAATCTTGGCAGCATTTTATCTTAGTTTGCAAAGGACCTTCAGGGCAGAACCCCAAGTACATGTATGCTTGTGTGTGCTGCAAACCCTTCCTTCTGAGTTGTCAAGAATTAGAGTGTAAATCCCGAGCCTTCAGATTATGGTGAGAGCTAAACTTTTTGCTATTCTACCATTACAAACCATAAGCTCTTATAAAATATATTTTTAGGAGTCCTATTGAATCGCACAGAATGTACCATAATGTAATCAATACAAGAAGCTGCATATAAATAATCTGTTTGGATTCTCACACATTTTAAGATGAGAGAGGGCACCATTCCCAGCAGTACTCCCCCCCCACCCCCCAGAGTTCACACCTTTTATGGGGGAAAATGATTGTAAAGTATTCATTTAAGCCAATAACCAAAGCTTATGTTATTCATTTCTCAGTGATATACATAGTGCTCTTTTTGTATACTATTAACTGTGGACATATGTTTTTCATTTGACTATGTTACTTACACACACAATTCTTTTAAAAAATATGTAAAATATAACAGCTGCTGTAAAAAAAATATTTTTAGATCTCTGAAGTGCCTAACGAGCTGCAGTGCACAACAAAAATGGCTTGGTCTTTGTAACATGCCCATAGTAAAATACCATGGAGGGGTTTAATCCACTTGGTCATCTGCCTGGAAGGGACCAAATTGACACAGTTCTAACATGACAATGTGCTTCTGTTGGGTATATTTCTTGGCTATAACAGCAAGGTCTTGATCATTCACTGCGTCAAAGCAATGACACAAACAATAGATCAGCCAACTTTTAAAACAGCAGTATAAAAGCAATTGTAAAGGCACCAACTGTATCATCTGAGCTCTGCTTTGACATTGCTGTTTTCTGATGGCAGAAATATACCTATTTCTTGCCAGTGTAAGTGAGAGATTAAGGGGTAAATATAGAAAACGTAAAGTTTGCTTTGGATGAGAAGTTTTTTCTTTATGAATTATTGAATAAATCAAATATCCTTGGTTCTCATCCCAACAGAGTGTGATGATTGCTAGCTTGAAAAAATGTAGCAAGAGCAAACGTTGGCAAGAGTGAAGCATTATAATGTGATATCTAAAGAGATTCAGAGACAGGAAGGATTGTCAGTTACAGTCAATGCTATCAATGTTGGTAGAAGATGTTTAAACTGTAATTCTACCTAGATTAAGGTACTTAAAAACAGTGTTCATGGCTTGAAAACAACCTTTGTAAGCCTCTTTTAAGGAATGAATTCCACCGCTGGTTAATACATAGATGCAGATTATTCCATTGCAACACTTTTGGCTGCTACCATGTGAGGGAATGGCAAGTATGGAAAACTGCCAAAACTGAATGTCTTCTTCCTTCTCTTCCAGTTGATAAGACAGGAGAACTAAAATGCTTTTTTGAAATCAGTCATGTGGTATCTAGAGACTAGGATGAGAAAACAAAATCTTCTTTATGAAGATCCCAGTCATACAGTGGTAGAGAACATACTGGGGAGGATTCTGTTCTCAGAAGAACTCTGACATTCCCTGCAGCAGCTGCAGCACCATTCTGCAAATTTTCTGCTGCCATTTGATGGGGAGCCATGGTCTTTACTTGCACCAGGTCCTGCTCTGCCAGGTTCTGCTAAAGCACCTTGCATTGTCCAAGTTAAATGTCTAGATAGTGTTTCTCATTTCTTTGTTTCTCCTACATTTTCATTGCTTTAGTCTTGATGTTTCCAGAGTGTTAAGTCCAATGTGTTCAAATATGTCCAGGGTGTTCAAAGCTGTGTAGACAGTGTCACTGACGCACCTCCATTCTGCTTCAAAGGTGTCCAGGGTGTACAGAGTTGCACAGACAATGTCCTTGAATCACTTCCTGTCAGCTTTCATTTCAGAGGAAGTTGAAAGTAGTGGTATCCAACTGGCTTTCCACTGATTTTCAAAGTACTGGTTTTATAGCAGTATTAACTTTAAAATTGTTGAAATTTAGCTTATTCCAAAGCTTTTGCTTAGTTTGATGTGGATGTCAGACTTTCCACAGATCAGTTAATTTGACATTTGAATCCTCCTCCCGCAGACTGATGCTGATTGCCCTGGAAGTGGTGTAATCAATCACTGCCAATTTTTAGAATGGGAATATGTCTAGGGAATTTTGGTTTTACTTGGAATCTGAAGGCCTGTGATCATATTAAGTATATTTATTTAGGAAGAATGCGTCACTGTTTTTTCACTTTTCATACTGTATTTTTCAATAATACCAGCAGCCTTGACAGTCTTCCTCAAAACAAGCTTTGATGCCACCAGGATAATAATTATGCTCTTCTTTGGTATCTGAGAATTTATATGCTCCATGTCTTCATAAAAGTTATCTCGTATTTTAGCTGTGTTTAAGTAGTATTTAGTCAGTGATGATGGTGGCATAGCATTTCTTGTAAAGTAGCAATCTTGCTGTATAGTCATTTTTGCCATCGGGCAATCTAGTTTATTGATCGTTGGAGATGTAACAGTGAAACCACTGTCAGTTTCTCCATTATTTCCTCAGTAATTACAAGTCTACAGTACAGGCAGCTAATCCAAGTTTCCTTAAAATTGCTTTCCTCTTAAGAAAAATTTCATTTAGTGTTATATGAATTTCATATCTGGTGACTGCATTGTCGGACAGGGCAGTTCTTCACGTTGGATGATTAAGTGGATGTCAGTAAGTGTCTGTATGATCCTGCTATGTTCAAAGATGTAAATTTAAAGTACTTTAAAAAAGGGAAGGGAGGTTCCTCAGGAAATGTCTGTGCTGTGCAACTAAATGCAGTGCAGATAGCCCTGAACTAGTGCTGGCCCATCTACAAACTGACCATCTGCCTTAGCATGATTTTGCACTTCACTAAAATCTTTGACTCCCAGTAGTAAGCCCTGGCTCCAGCTCAGTGCCATGGTGATACAGACATACTGCTTTTGATTCCAGAGCAGGAGTTTGATCTGCTGTGCTCTGTTGTGTGGGAGTCACTGAACTCTAGTATGGCTTCTAGCCCATGGAAAGTCATCTGTGATCCTGAATTTTGTGTGAGCAGATTTTGCAATTGTAACTGCTGTTGAATCCATACCTACATCTTTGCTGTTTCTTTGTCATCTCAGAAGTCTGAAAGAATGGTAGATCAACTTGATTTCGATGCCAAACATGCATCCTATAGCAGTATCACTCATCCAGATTCAGTCACAAGATAGAGACAAAGAAGATGAGGTAAAACTGGCTATAATGTTTGGGTGTAATTCCTGTGGGATTTGATAAACCTCTGTCAGATCTAGTGTGTGTACTTAAACTGCACGACAAACTTCCTGATCTAATTTGACCTCAAGCTTACACACTTGTCTGCAGGTGTTTATTTGCAACAGCAGCTCTTTGGAAGAGGGTTTAAGCTTAACAGTGGAGATAGGGATCGGGTTTCCCTTTGCAGATTGCAGCTGACTCCTGAACTAAGGAACAAGCATGATTGCTCAGAAGGATAATACAGAATGGTTTGATTTTTTAACTGTTATGGCAATTGGTATTTTGCTTTTTTGTTTTGTTCTGGGGAAAAACAAATTGTCTTCAAATTTTAAGTGGCTTTTGGATTTACATAAGGGAAGCAGAAAGGTAGGGGAGAAATACTCGTGTTCACAGGAGATTTCTCAGCTCTTCCATTTCATACATACAATATGCATTGAACTTTTTTTCTAGAATGAAGCAAGACAAAGGGAACTTGGGATGAATCGCTCCCAGCAAGTAAACGTGCTTTATTCTCAGTTTACTTTAGAGGATATGCAGTGGGTGTGAAAGGTGAATTAGGGTTTGAGGATTGAGAGTGTAGCGTAAAAATCTGCGCTAGGGGGCAGCCGATAACTGATGTGTTGGATTAGTAATGTGATGTCCCTTGTCACTCACAAGTTGGCCCAGACGATCCATGTACTGCACAGCTTCTCAAGCAAGGTTAATGCTTGCAGAGACTGTTTAGTCAGTGCTGCCTCTCCTGCATAAATACAAGAATGAAAAGGTCTTGCATGATATTAGAAACCCTGCACATGAGAGTGGTGGTGAACTACAGTGATACAAAAAAGCTGGGACAAAGAAATCTCCTCTTGATTTTAGCAGTAGTATTGTTCTGACTCCAGGCTTTTTCAAGAGCTGCATTTTAAAGCAAGGTTGTTTATTTTATTTTATTTCATTCATCTCAAAGTAATTTACGTTTGTTTAGACAGAGTACATTTTTCTAGGGAAGAGGAAAGAAAGATGAAATTTAGCTCATTCTCAAAATAAGCAGAAAAACTACAATCATCAAGCAAACAAGATTTTTGAAACCTTTTCCTTTTTTAAGTTTCTTTAATATAAAACTATACTAAAGATTTTTGCTTATTGCTCAACTTTTCTGTCAGCAGCACGTACTCATGAAATGACACTCCAGATTTTGAAGTGAATTTACCCAATTCAGCAGAACACTCAGATATAGGCCTGGAATGCAGGTAGGAATAGGAAGCTGTAAGTGCAATTCAGATTCAGAGGTTCAGAATTTTCATGGCAAGAACATTTATCTCCAGGACACAGGTCAGGTTCCACGACCATTTGGCAGACCTGTGCTATGATTGCCAATCTGAGTATTATCTGACCTCATCGCGCTCTACAACTACCTGAAAGGAGGTTGTAGCGAGGTGGGGGTTCGTCTCTTCTCGAAGTAACAAGCGATAGGACTAGAGGAAATGGCCTCAAGTTGCACCAGGGGAGGTTTAGACTGGACATTAGGAAAAACTTCTTTACTGAAAGAGTGGTCAGGCCTTGGAACAGGCTGCCCAGGGAAGTGGTGGAGTCACCATCCCTAGAAGTATTTAAAAGACGTGTAGATGAGGCGCTTAGGGACATGGTTTAGTGGGCATGGTGGTGTTGGGTTGACGGTTGGACTTGATGATCTTAGAGGTCTTTTCCAACCTTAATGATTCTATGATTCTATGATTCTATGATTATTTAGGGAAACTGTGGTGGTTGCAAGCAAGGTATGAGTTTTGGATCATAGTAAGAAATCAGAAAAAGTCCTGGTCAGAGAGGAGTTGAGAACTACTGCATAAACATCCTTGAAATCTGCATTGTATTTACTTTGCTGAACACGGCTTCAGCTCTCAGAAATGAAATTTTTATTTCCTGTTTTGCCAAATGAAGGAAGCTGAGGCAGGGGGACAAAGTTATGCTTCCAAAGTGTCACAACAAGGAAAACTGGAAATGTTTTTTCTTCCAATATCTGGCACATATCTTACAAAAGAGCATATGAACTGCCTGGTGGATTTCCTTAGTAGGTAAAGGTAAATATGTGGAAGTTTGTGAATCTCAGCTTTTCCTCACTTTTTAAAACCTCAGAAAGTTATGGTAGTGCCCAAACCCACAAGATTATGATATTTTCACTTTTGAACGGATATACTCTAAGAAGAATAGATTTTGTGTCAGTTTGCATGCTTTATTTTAAAGTAGGGTCCTGATATATCAGTGAGGTTTGGAGACTACCTTTGTGTGAAAAGCGATGCATTTTGGCCCTGTGAACCAGAGTATTACACCTGTACCAGTTATCAGCATTGTGTATTTTAACGTGTAAAGCTGCAAATTATTTGCTGCTTATCTCCTTACTTGAGCTATCGCAGTTTAATCCACTGAGACCATCCTAACGGGAAATTTTCTTAATGGAGCTGATGGCTGGTAGGGAATTTTGCATCTCTGACATTTGATTTCTTTACATGCTTCTTGAGCTATAACCATGTGCATTTGCTTGCCTATTTATTGAAAATGTTGGGTTTTTTATTCCCTCATCTTTGCACATCACTGATGTGCAATGTTGAGCAGTAAAGGTAAACTATTGTGTGGGGCTTCACATTTGATGGGTCAGTTATTTAATAGTGTATTCTTAAGACCAAGGGCACTCAGAGATTTAGGCAAGCACTTTTATCTCACACAGCAGTAAAATCCCATTCCAGCAAGTAAAAATGCAGCAGTGGAAAACCAAAAAAATATTGGCTGTATAAAGTATGAGAAACTTTAATACAACTTCACAATGACTGTCTTCTGCCTGATCACAGTCCAGATAATGCTTTTCATCTCTAGCTCCCCTGTATATTGTTTTTAGACTTACTACATGATAGCACCATCTGTGCTACTCACATTTTGGGTACAATTCTAGATCTGCATATTTTAAGACGTGAATTTATAGCTGAAGTGCCTGAAAGTCTCAGAGTTACACAAACATTCTCTTTGGTTTTGTGCCATATCACCATACATCAAGAAGATAGTCCTTGCCCCCCAAAGCTAAAAGTTCAAATCAGCAGAGAGAAAGGAAAAAATGGGAAAAACAAAGAAATACTAAGAAGATATTAATAAGTGAGATAGTTGTCAATTCACTAGTGTTGATCTATTTGTAGGCATGAAGACAAAGGAAAACTTGAAAGATGTGAAGTTAGTGAGGTGTTTTTATCAGTAAATAGTCATCTGTTATTAAATTAGAACTTCGCTCTGGTGGTTATGACTCTCATTTTACACATAATCAGAAACATCATCCCTGTCACCACTGTGTTTTCTGCATAAAGCACATTGCTATTTTACAACTGATTTGTGAAAATGAAAACAATGAAAATTCAATCCAATGCACTGATCTGTATTTTTTGTCTCTTGGTCTTTCCTGAAAAACTTTCAATCATGGATGAATAACAACAAAGATGTCTTCAAACTTTTTGTTTCTGAAAGAGATCTTCTGGCTGATGCAAATGTTAGGAAAAGACCATGAGAGAGGGCAAGGAAACCTTAAATGAATTCACTCATTTTTCAGCAGAGAACATACTGAAATAAGCTATGCATTGCCAGAATTAGGCAATATTACCAGACACTGGTCTTCCAAATGGTTTTGATAATTTGACTGCCTCTCCCATGCCAGCTATGTTAGAATCAAGCAAATACATTTTTAGTAACTACTTCAGAATTTTTTAGCCTTTTTCTGCGAAGAGAATCATTCTTTATGGGCCCTGATTTTGACAGATTTATATAAACTGAACTGACTGGCAGTAACTTACTTTGTATATTAATTACACTGACATTCCCTTTTTCTATCTGGATGACTAAATAATTTAACAGAGAGGTCTCTTGATGAACCAATGAGACATTGAAGAATGTGACCATCTTCCTTTCTGAGCCAGGGATGACCCAGTCTTCATACTTGAAGGAAAGATATGTTGCTCTAACAGTAATTTTATGGATCATATTTAAATTTTCTCCTCAAATATTTTGTACACGGTTTTAGTTTGAACTTGTTTATGGTAGATTGAGGTCAAATGCAAGCATAAGTAACAAGTTCTTCAGGCTCTGATCAAAGCAGAGTGATGGCATTAGCACAGCTCTGAGTTTGAGCTACTGGGCAGTGCGTAGCTTGGACTTGGCAACACATTGACCAAGATCATGTGGCCTTTGGATCTGGCTTGACTCCTGGTTTGCTGTGGAATACAATAACTGTGCATATGATGTGTTTTCTAGATGATAATGAAAACCAATTCTGTTTCTGTTTCTACTCTCCTGCTCAATGCTGTTAGTATCATTCCTCAGTGCTGCTAGTATAGTTCTTTTTCTTCTTATTCCATTTCAAAATGGCGTTACTGAAAACTGATCCAAGGAGAAAGCTCGCATATAGCAACTGTCCAAGACACTTCTAACAAACACAGTGCAGAAGGACTCTTCCAGTCCTGTCCATTTAAATGAGCAAAACGTTTGTTCTCATTTATACTGACTGCCATGAATACCTGAGAATTGTTGAAGGACAGCATGAGCCAACATCTTTTTTTGGTTCTGCCTCCTGCTGGTGGTGAAAACAACTTTGGCATTTTCTGTGCATGTGTAACCTCGCTCTGCAGGCTGCCTTTAGGGCTTTTGCCCTGTTAGAATGATGCACACATTCCTTACTTGAAAATCAGTCCTATTTTGAACAACTTCTCATACAATACTTATTGATTTGTACTAGACCACTCATTAAGGTCTGAGTGATTAATGTTCCTCCACTTTTTTTCCCAGATGTTGATGCATTGTAACCAGTGTGAAAGTTCAGTTGGTCAGAAGAAAACCAAAACTTGCAAGATTTCAAGGCTGCATTTAAGAGCAGAACTTAATCGTTTTAACTGTCAGGCATATCTGATTACTATCTTCCAAACATTCATAGCTCTATCATAAATATATAGATTTTTCACATTTTCCTAATAAATGAATGAAAATACCTTTTGGGGAATAAAGTGATATGTTTTAAAGGCATTTGTTTACTTTTTCTGTAAGCTCCTGAGATGGCTAACATACTAGTTGTTAATCACACCATCTGTTCAAGCAGTGTTTGACTAAATGGATCAATTCATACTTTTTCTTCTTAAAGCAGTTTTTTACAGAACAATATGTTTGTGTCTATTACCCCATCATTTGGCAATGTAATATGAGATATTTTAATTTTCCTATTTAATGTGCATGGATTTTCAATCTCCAAATATTTTTTTAAAATATGCATACAGCACAGAAAACCTGTGTCTATTGATTTTTGTAGCATTGCAAACAGTGGAAAAATCTGTTCCATTCTGCTGTCAAATTTCAACCATCTGATTATATTTAAATGAGTTCTTTCAACATACTTCATTTGAATGGCCGTCATATAAGCGATTCCTCCTTTGTACCGAAGATGGCAGTGGTGCACAACCTACCTAGCCGCTGGTATTCGGCGTGGAGGAGTTTTGCTCAGATTTTGGTTACTAGTTCCAGGAAACAGCAAATTAGGGGGGGAAGATTCTGCAAATGGGAATGGCAACCTTTTGTAGTCTTCCTTGTCTCAGCTGTCTCTGGTGAGCTTACATTTACGTAATTCCAATCAAAATTCAGGCTAAATAAGGAAACTGCACCTTGAAATAAATATAAATTCAAGTTTAGAAAGCTTGTAACCGATTTGTTTTAAAATTTGTGTTCACGTGCACTTCCTAGCTTCAGCTAAAACAAAAAATCGTCAATGTCTGTGCATCAAATCTTGGTCATTCCCGAAACCTCATGTGAAAGGCTGTAAGTTTCAAGTGACTATGGATCGTGTCTAACCCCACAGAAAGCTTTGCACAAATATGCTTGGATAAGTTCCTGACTCTTCGTTTACCTTTAAACAACATTTTGAGGTTCACCCTAACATAGGTTCAGAGGAGGAATGCTGGGCTGAGCACTAGGGAGTATCTGGCAATAAGTAAAATAGTTTCTGAATAAAAATGATTGAAGCCACACTGGTAGTACAAACAAATAAAATTAAAATAAGTAACAAAATTCCTTCAGTATGCTGTAAAGAATAATCCTGAAGGAAAATTGACTGAATGACTTCCTAATAATTTTTCTGTTATTGTGGACTAAACATACCTTGATACTACAGTGGAATCAGAGTTAACAATTGTTCCTAAAGGCTATATCCTATTTATGTGGTTGCTTAAGAAACAGTAAGTGCTTTTCCTCACTGCGGTGATGCCACTGTCCAGAGAGTTTGCTTTATAAGAGAGGCAACTGTGTCCTCAGAGGCAAATACCTATATATTAAAGACAAAAATTGGTCTAAACCTGTGGCTTATTCATATTCTGTTTTTCAACCTGAGTCTTACTTGTGTAAATTCATATATAGTCAGGTTACTTGGCCAGACTTGTTTCTGAAGGATTGGATGCTATAATAGAAGAGGGTTTACTAAGTAATGAAGAATGTTTCTGGGATGATCTTAGTAGAGTCTTCATCACCCCTTGGTTTGTCTGGTTTTATTTATTGATGGTTTGGGTTTTTTTGTTAATAGTGAAGAAAGAAAGTAAAAGAACAAATGTGTCTGTGAACGATCTGTGACAAAGTCTTAAAATTTTCAGGCTGCAAATTGTAATCAGTACTGTGTTGTGCCAGTGGAACACAGTTGTCTTGCTGGATCATTAATAGAGCTGGAGTCTGTCAGTAATGCAGGTATCAAACAGGAGAATATACTAAGGAGTAGGTTCATGGCCTTGAACTGGCACTAAATATGAACTGGAAGCCAGTGAAAGGTACGAAATAATACACGTATTGTTTTCTTAAGTGTCCTGGTAAGGTGATAAGCTGCTGACTTATTTTATAGAAGGTGGAGATTTTGTTTCTTCTATTTTAATTACCAGCTAACATTAGTCTGCTCTGAATGTATTGCATGAGTCATTGTGAGGTAAACTCCTCTGAAAAAAAGGATTATTTCTTGGCACCCCAAAGACAAAAAAAGACATTCTTTCACCCTTCAACCCCTTTTTCAAATCTAAATATTTAGCATTTAGCAAACTTGATCCACAGTGTTGCTCTGAACCACAGAGTTTATTTGACAATGGAGGGGCCCATCCCTTCAGTAAAAGAAAAGGACAGCCTCTTGATTAATCTCACAGCTTCACTTAGGTCTTGCTTAAGTTTCAGTTTGAACCAGCCACTATTCATTCCAGTCCTGGTAGTATTAATATATAATGGCATTTATTTCATGTAATTGATTTCTTCTACTGGAGACACGTCATTCTCATGTTGTTGACAATGAAGGTGTTTCATGTCTTCACCATTCCTAATGGCTCATCTATAAGTGTAGAGAAAGGAAGGGAGGAAAGGAGGGAGGAGGAAGGATGGCCATACACTTTGTAGGCCTCTGGAGGATGAAGGCAGTTGTTATAACGCTACATGGTTCGCTTGTGCTCTTGGGGTCAACAATACCTTATCAAGTATAATAAAGTCAGCACAGAGGGCAATATTGAGACTGAGGTTTAGTTTCCAGTTTTAAAGCCTTAGAGAAGTCCTATTAGGAATTTCTTCCCCGAGTCCTGATCCATCTCCTTCAGAATTATAGTAAGCTACATACAAGTATTTTAAGTTGTTTGTGTTATATTTTATTTATTTGATTATCAAAACCTTGATTTTTGATTTTTCAACAAAGTTTTCAAAACTTTGTGTTCTCTTCATTTAAGGGGTTACGGAAGCTTACTTTTTACAGTACACTTTTAAATGTGGGTGTGAGGTGAAATTAGTAAGTCAGTTGTCACATCAGATCACTGAGAAGCTCAGGTAGAGCTATGGCATCAGTATGAAACTGCTCCTACACTGCTGTATCTGGTTAATTAAAAAGGATATCTGGGGGGTTCATGTCAACTTGAATAATGATGCATTCTTTCTGTACATATTAGAATTCTTGAAGAATCTAGGAAATTGCATTGCCAGGTTGAGATTGTAGATTTTATTCAGCAGATAGGTCAGGTCTGCCATTTTAAAAGGGAAAGATAGATGTTTTTCTTCAAAATAAAAGCAATTCTACTGAGAGAACTAAATTTACCTTCTTTACATTAATAATCTGACAAATATGACTTCCTTACCATTTGTATCTCGTTTGCAATTTTCTTTTTCACTGGGTGGAGTTGTTCCTTAAGAGTTCAAAATGTTCTTGATCTTTTTGATTAGGCAGCACTTTTACAATTATCTAATCTTGAAAGCATAAAATCTTTCATAATGTAACCTGATCTCCTTATTGCTTTTATATGCTACGAGCTGAATTTGTGCGGTCCTTATTCATATGGTTGATTACTAATTCATATATAAACCCCAGCAACTTCTGTGGGGTCATTTTTGTAAGTGCATGTAAGTAGAAAGTAGATAATATGTAATTTTTTTGTGTATAAAAAATATATAATGTGAGTGGTTACTCTTTTATTGCAGAAGGTCTCCTATGGGTTTGTTACAGGTCTTTTCTAAAGATTTTACAGTAATGATTAATTTTCTTCTCTAAAATATCAATTTTCTTGAAGATAGTAATTTTGAGTCCATTAAAATATTTAAAGCTTCTAGAGGTTTTTTTAATCAATTAAACCCCATGATTTTAATGAAGATTGGATTGTACTAAATGACAATTTTAATTCTTTTGCTTTTTGTAAATAAAGGCAAAATTAAAACGAATTACTTTAAGAAAAAAAGAAACAAGGGCCAAGCTGAGATCTTAAAACATTTTGAGTTATTTAATAGTTACAAGATTATTTGTTTTGGATACCTGTTACTGTCATGTTAGAAACTAAACCACATCTGATTATATGTAGCAATAATACTCCATTTGTACTGAAGAAAGTTGTCATCAGTCTATATATGTAATAATTAGTTTTCAGTACGTTTGCTTTGAATTTTGTACTGTAGCTGACTGGGAAGTGGAGACAAAAGAGAAAATACCATCTAACTGCTCCTAATGAAAGACAGCCAAACAGAAAAGGAATCTTTAAATTTTTGAGGTTGTATCTGCATTGAAAGCTAGAGGGTTGAAGTCCATTTCTATTACTCCACCACCAAATCTCTAAAATTAAAGAGTTTGGGAGTCTGTGTAATTTCTTTCTATATTGGTACAATAGCATGAGGTGTTAGCAAATATGTTTGCTATAAAGCGTGCCATAGGACCAATGGAGTGCCTGGTGTTGGAGCAGGAATAGGATAGAGTCAAATTGAACCTCACAACATTCTCAATGATATTTTGATATTTCAAGCTCTGGAACGTCAACAAATGTGAGTAGTTATTATTTCTGTGTTTAACCATGGCTTTCTGTCCCATGTGAAAGATGCAGTACTTTTTGTCAGTTATAGGGTCATTGTTATTTTTTACTCTGGATTTTTGGTAAATAAGAACATTTTGAGTCCAAAATAAAGAAGTAAATTTGTAGAAACCACCCTAAAGCTGTTTTGGCAAAAAAGTTGCACCCTTGCTATCCACCAATAGTAGGGACAGATTTTTATAAGTTTTAATATAACAGCTCCTAAGAATCATTTGGTATCAGATCCTCTTTACCAGACATTGCACTCAGTAAGGAACTCACAAGTCCAGTGAGCTTTAAATTAGCGTGCTTATGCTATTTACTAGCATCATGCTGCTAATTCATTACATGTCTTCTACCTTCCTTTAACTGGTGCTTAGATGATAAACTGAAGTTGTTTAAATTGTGTTTGTGGCAGATTAGAGGGGAATAAGATGAAGGAAAAGAAAGAAAGGAGAAGAGACAGAGTACAGGGTACAGCACTGCTTCTTTGATGATGAAAACGCTTTATCAATTAGGTCCATGTAATGTCTGATTCTCTACCATCTTCAGGCCATACATACTCTGCTCTTCACTGAATCACATATTTGTTCATTATATACCATTTGTTGTGCTTTTGCTCCCCCAGTTAGTTTCCTCTGTGGTGGTGGCAATGCTCTAGCAGCTTGACAGTCCCTAACTTCCAGTTTTCTCCTATTCTAAGGAAATTCTTGAAGTATTGTGGAAGACAGTGGATTCAATAAAAAACAAGTACTAACTGCTAGATACAGCCCCTACAGACATTGTTAATTCCGTAGACTTATTTTCATAACAAAAGGAACTACAGTACAGTAATTCCACCTAGAATGGAAGCCTCACAATCAATGGGCTATGCAGAGAATTTTTTCAGTTAGCTGCTTATTCCTGTATTAGTTTGCATGTAAACTTTCTCTTTTTCCTTCTGTTACAGGACCTTGAAGAATCAAATTTTTTATACATTTTATTTAAACATTGTAAAAATATTCCATTTGCAATTTAAATTGATTACATCTCAAAGCAGAGAATAAAAGGAAATAATGATGACAGAAAGACTTGTTTAAAAAAATGCTGTAAATGTGGTGATGTATTATTCAAGGACAAACATTTCCTTTACACAGTGCAAGAATTTGGTAAGTTCCAGAATACTGTCAAATTACTGCAGCAACTGTGTTGCAGTTGTAGTAGAAACTCACCTCTTTTTGCTGCACTTGCTTTTGCCTCCTTAATCTCTTTCTTTATTCATTAACATAGAAATGAAGTCTCTTATGGACTTAGCATAACCCCCCCCGCTATTTTCAGGCCGCTGGCCAACACTTTCTAAGCACTTAAGTGAACCTTGTACAGGAAATGCAACATTGAGAATCGTCCAGGGTAGGCCAGATGGTAAGACTTTTGATTCTTCTAGACTCCTCCACTCTAGACAAGAGTGAACACAAAAATAATGTTTCAGAAGCATAATAAACAAAGACATTTGGAAGCAGGTGTTGCAGTAAATAGTTGTTATTTTCTGGGCCTGCTAACAATGACATTTGTTAGTAAGGTAAGAGGTATGACAGTGGAGTCATCATTTTTACCCGGATGGAAGCAAACCCAGCTCCAGTAGACTTAATGGCACAGTAGCATGACTGTCATGATCACCTGTGGCTGTTGGCTTTTCTGTTATCAAATTGACTGTTATTGTGAGATATAACGCCTCATGCCATTTCAGGCAACGCTTCAGCGTTCACTCTTTTCCTATAAAACTCCGAGTAATCTGCCTTTATATAGAGAATTGAGTGGAGAGGGACTAACGCTTTCCCACATACTTACTGAAAGCTTCTCCTGTGGGGTTTATATGGTCCGTAGAAAACGAACACAAAATTCCACTTAGTTATCATTATGCATCATATGAGCAATATCCTCAAGGTCTTGATTTAGCCAGACGTTATGATAATCCCTTCCTCAAAGGATAACCTAGAAATGGGGGTGTATTTACACTCAGGGTGTGTGAATATAAATTACAGATGGCAAAGCACTATATTTTCTAGAGTACAAGATGCATGTATTATTTATTTGTTATTTTGTGCTTACTTCAATCATTTTAATAATAATATTTCTAACCACTTTATACTTTAGGATATACAATCTGTATGAGTTTTAAGAGTATAAATTTTTGCTTCTGTTCTTTCCAAAGCAAAAAGTTATGGCAAGCTAGTTTTATATTATTACATCGTCTCAAGGGACTTAAGTAAAAAAAAGTCTGCGAAACATTGCACTAAATCACCAGTCAATGAGGCCACTCACAGTACATAAGCCTAACTGTGTTCATAAGTCTTTTCTGGGTCAGGGCTGAAGAATGTATTCACTTGCCAGTACTGCCTTAAAGACAACTTAACAAACAAAAGAATGAAGCACAACAAGAAAAGCATCATTCTTATGAAGACACTTGACATTCCCTGAAGCATCCACACCCAAAAAATCAGTCCACACCTGAAAAGCAGACTAAACTAAAAGCAGTTTAAGTATGTTCTAGCAGGAGAAGTTCAAA
Organism: Fulmarus glacialis; assembly: GCF_000690835.1. Lineage (NCBI taxonomy): Eukaryota > Metazoa > Chordata > Aves > Procellariiformes > Procellariidae > Fulmarus > Fulmarus glacialis. The sequence goes on from NW_009228369.1 coordinate 37,541, forward strand.
TATTTGCAAATATTAAGCAACTGTTCTATGTACTTCTAATTCATCTGATTGCATTAAACTTGAATATGCAAAGGTCTCTCAGTATCACTGTGAAAACTGAAAACTTGTTAAGCTCTGAAACTCACTGTGTTCACTGAAAACGTGTAACTGTACATTCAATAGGTCTGTAGTAATTCTAAAGATGATGTTGTCTTTTCATACTTCAGGTTCCTCAGGGTTCATACACAGTGTAATTAACCCCCAGTTGAAAACAACCTCTGTTGTTCATTCAATACAAGAATACTTTCAGTACAGCTAACATACCAAGTGGATTGTGTTAAGAGTATTTGTATATTGTTACAAAATGCTTTTGTGGTCTACAGCTTTTTGTACTACACAGCACACTAATTGGAAAAAAAAATATATGCACCAATGTTGCCAAGTTACATGTTGAAGTATTAAAGATATATAAAAAATTGATTTGTGATGGAAATGCTGAATCTAAAGAAAGAGGCTTAAATGGCTGCTTCTCTCTGTCATTTAAAAAGTAACTACATCTATAAAACTCCATCTGTTTTGATAGAGCATTCCATACATTCATCTTAACCACTGAAACTTGTTATATTCTATAGCTGTTTTCACCATTGAGCTTAAGCTATACGTTCTTGTAATGCTTAGAATACTTTTTTCTGATTGCCTTTAATATTTCTTGTTGTAATACTGGGAGACAGATGGAAGAACTGGAAATCAGGATCTCTTCAGTTCTCTTTGCCATTTTTCAGCTTACTTAAGTGGCTTCTCTGCAAATTACTATTTAGCCACCTGCAATTTAAGAGAACAGTTTTGCAGATACTTAATTGATGACATGAGATTTGGAAAGGATCTGTAAACTGCTTTGCAAGGCTTGCACGTTAGCTACATCATTCTAAATGCAAAATATCTATACGAAGTATTGGGAAACATTTTATTGTGTTTTATATACTTTGTGGCATTTAAAGAGCTGCTGCTGTTTCTGTTGTGGAAATGCCATGTAAAATCCACTTAACTGAATATAGGTGATATTTTTATATTTCACCTGTGTAGGGATTTGTTTGATGGTTTCTTTTGTATTCAGATTATGTTTCCACTTGATTCTTTCCCTCCAATTGCTTGCCACTTATCTGTGACATAGGAACTCATGTTTATAGAAAAGTGGTGAGGAAAAGTTTATCTAGTGTGACAGAATCAGGATATAGTTGTGTTTAGGTTCATCTTTAAAATTCTGCTCTCATGGCTATCTATGGCCAGCAGCTGTGCCTATAGAGCCAAATCCTCATTCCCATGTCTGCCTCTCTAGGGTGTGTTGACAAGTGTGTACAAACAGAATACATTTGAATAGCATTTGAAAAATATCCTTGCAACATTTATACATGTATTGTTGGAGAGATGCTAGTGGCTCCAGACCTGTTTCTACATAGTTTTGTACATAAAACTACATCTCTCCCTACAGTATTTCAACATTTACTGCTTTGGATCAAGGTAAAACAGGATAAATATTTTTAAATTTTTTCTCTTGGAGGTTAGAATATTCTATTTATCTTCCTTCAAGTGGATGAGAAAAAGAAATGTAAGATCTCTTAGTCAACATCTATAATTAATAGAAAGGTGAATGAATGCTACTTAAAATTGTATATGAATACAGTCACTTATTAGTAAGTTTTCTGCTACTTGCTGATAAGATACTACTTTCTGCTAATGCTGATATGAACAATTCATTTCACTGATGGGCAATGACTGCATAATTTAATAAGAATACATAAATACCTAAATTAATTTTAAAGCTGTAAATGTGTGCATAAGCAGTTAATCTGGGCAGCATGAGAAATAGCCCTGTAAGTGCTTCTCTGACAAAATACAAATAATAGTCAATCTATATGCAAAACTGAATTTACCAGAAGAAGAAACAGATAACTTTGGCTATAATCATGGCTTGTTTAGGGAAAAGTAAACTAACTGATCATTACTCTTGGGAAATGCTTTAATGGAAACAAGAGCGCATTAATTTGATCCTTCAAGAGTCATTCAGTTATTAGTTAACATGAGGGCTATCCAGTAACATAGTATTTATCACTAGGTTATACACCAGAGCTTCCAGACACTTAATGCCTGGTGTGGGAATGTAATTCAGATCATTTCACTTCAAAAGCAAAGGCCATTTACCCATTTGAACAAAAGGAGGATGTTTGTTAGTGGGTAGCAGCACAAATCCAAGGAGACTTGGCTAGGCATTAGAACAGCTGAGAACATGACAAATTTTGCTCAAAACTGCCTACATTTTCATTCTGTGAGCTGTACGGAGGAACTACTTTGTTTGCATTTTTTCACCTAAAATTATTTTGCAGGTATTCTTCATTGAGAACCAGGAAAGGGTACAATCCTCTCTTAAATTTTGCCGTTGAAAGTGAGTGTTCTTATTTGATACATCAAGTTTAGTCGACAGTCTAAATGTTTTGAAAGAGTATTATTTCAAAATTTGAGCTAACACTTTTAAGCAGTTGGTTTACACCTTTGAACAATGCACAGTCAAGTGTGTTTTACTGTATTTTTCTCCTTTCAAATGGAACAGGTAATGAGAAGCACACTCAATTCAATGTCTCTAATTAATAGGTGAAGTAGTGTTGTTTAAAATGATACATGAATGAAAACTTTCTGTAAGTTTTATTCTATGAGCAATGGTTGATGTAATGATCAAGATTTTTTCTCTTTCTATGAAATAATATTTTAATAACTTCCAAAAGAAGAGGAAAACATGGAAGCCTCCAACTACTTTTCCAATAACTTCCATTTGAGCTCTCTTGAGAACTACAAAACTCTCCCAGAAAATTTGTGGCAAAAAAATTTCCTCTGTTCTAGCATGTCACTGGAGATTTTCATTCTAAGTATCAGAAATTAGTGACAGTTATTGATTGAGTTCTGACTTAACTCACCTCTTGAAAATATGTTTATGAATATTTTCCAAAAGTCTGAAAATAATCTTCTAACTTCTGAGGTGCTTCTGGCATCTGTAAAGGACACAGAAAACTAGGCTACATTCCTTATGGGCTTTTTGATTGGTTGGTTCCTTTCCAGAGCTATTCCACAGGGTGAGATAAAGGAGGCCACACAAAATGGACACAGATTAGAGATTTTAGACCATTACAATGATTGTGAGTAACTTTTGTGACATTCTGCACATGTTTTTATCTCCCTCATACCTTCTGTTTAAAATCTCTTACAGAATTCTTGCAATTTATATTAATGAAAACAGATATGTGCTTCAGGAACAATAGCATTACATCTCCACAACTCATTAGGAAGCAAAAAAACATACATTCAAAGTAATGTGCAAGTAAAACTTGCATTTAAAACTGTATTGCTACATAATTATCCTGTTTACAGTCTTTCCTACAGCTTTTCTCACAGAAAAATGTAGATTTGGATTCTAACTGGAATAAAAATGCCAGAAAGCTTTGGCAAGAGGATGGTTGCTGCATACTTAGGGATATTGCATGGAGAAAGAAATGTGTTTGTAATTAGGGAAACATAGAACAGTTCTGATTACATCTAAGAAAAGCCAAACAGAGTAACTTTCTGAAGGACAGACCATGTAAGCTTAAGTGGATGAAAACTCAGCTTACACTAAAGTAGTTAAAGGAAGTACACAGGTTCTCACAAAGTTGCTTTAACAGATCAGCTCTTTTACTTCTATAATCCATTTCTAGACTTGTTCTTGAATTAAAACATACACATCATTTGTCCTGCAAGGTTCAAAAAGTTTGACCAGTTTTCTCTCAAAATCTGTGAGTAAAAATTACAAAAAGCCAGAAAAACATTCTGCTGAAGATAGTGGTAATCTACTTACTGAACTCAGCAGGCACTAAGTAGATATAATTGACTATATTATGTTTTTAAAAGTGTCCAAACATTGTTTGATTTCGAGAAAGGTTTAAATGGAGAGTAAAGTGCTGCTTCTTCTTCTCAACAGAAGGTTTTTATATCTACCTGACCCTTCCAGGGCACTGGAATCCAGGCACTTCTAAAAAGCATCAATTTAAAAATATTTTAAAACACTTAGTCTGACTAGTTAGTGTTGGACTGTTTAGTCTCACACACTTCTACTCTGAGCCCAAAAAATTATACAAGCTAAACTGGTGAACTTGGAGACCTAAAGCAACTTAGATTTGCTAAACTAACGATGCGACAGAAATGTTTACATAAGGATTATCTCTGCAAAATACAAGTTCTGATTGAGTGATGTTGACCAATTGCCTTTTATATCTGACCAGCAGGCAAGTTGCATGGAACTTGAGACTGCACAGAAACCTGCATTTTGAGATGGTTTGAGAAAGCTAAAGCTTCTGAGTGGGTTCCTTGTAGCATTCCCTGCCTTGACATGAGACCATATTTTCATGGCACACAGCACTAACAGATGTGGTACTACAGTTTAATTTACTATGAATAGTCAAGTTTCATCAAAGCACTATTATTCTCAGAAAATGCCTGGAGAATGTTAAGACCTTGACTTTTCAAAATGTAGTACTCAGGCCTGACCTCTTCCAATTACTGATTTTTCTAATGATTGTTTTACTGTTAAGAATTTCAGGTCCCTATTCATAAAGGTAGTGACCAAAAAGCTTCTGAGCCCTATGTCTGTGGTACCTAAGAGTCTCACGCATTGTCGAATGGGCTAATAAACAAAATAATTCTTTTTAGAAAGAATGAGTAAGCCAAAGGAAAATGAAGATATTTCAGTAAAAAAAAAATTAATAGAGCCCGTGTTCTTAAAACAGGTCCATGTCAGCACCTGTAAGAGCTCTAGAATTTTAAACTCATGTTCATAAGAAAAACAAATCCCATCATCTTTATATAAATGCAGAAGAAACTTTCCAGAGCAAATAGCAGCAGAAGTGGAAAGGGAACAAGACTGAAATTGTCATCCAACATAGATGTTTGCTTTGTATATTTGTTGAAGTCAAACAGGTAGTATTTCTGTCCCTGGAACAAACCATGTCTAAAAAAAGGTCTTGAAACACCTTCTTTTCCTACCTCCTTCAGAACTATAGTGTATTCAGTAGCATACCTAAAGGGACACACCAACCCTAGATATTAAATCCCGAAATCCTGCATGCGTTCTTGTGTGAACTTCATCTGTGTTAAGTCATTCTTGCTACAAACTTAGGGCTTATACATTGACATTAGGTACCAAACCTGCAATCCTGTTTGCTAAGCTCAGGAAACTTTTCAACTGGTAAATTTGTCATGACTCCCTTGAAGGATGTCATGCTATGTAAGCATATAAAGCTATTATACCTGAGTATACTTCTTTAAAACATTCTCCTAGGGTTTTCCTCCTGCACGACATACACTTATTTCTCATTGCAAGTCTATCCAGCATTGCTGGCATAGAGTGCTCCTGGTTCTCCACCGAGAAAGGAGAATCATGGATGTAAGCACAGCCTTTATACTGCTGTTCCGAGTGCTACAAACCAGACAGAATTTGTGGTATGTTGGGACTGTTGTCGTTTAACCTCTGTGTTGACAGAATCTTTTTGTACTCTGTGTGATCATAACTTATCTTTGGAAAAACATCTTATTTTTAGGTTTTTTGAGGGTTAACTGTACAATATATGGTATGCTTTACTGATATTTTTCTCATTCTGTAGCAACCCTAACGTTAGTTGGTGGAATTATTACTATGTGATATAAAGATCATTTGATATAAAGATGTTTTCCAACAGTTGTGATTACTTTAAAGGATATACTGTAAGGCATTTGTCTGGAAGCAATTAAAAGCTAATGTAAACTCACCATTTACTTTAATCAGTCAATCATACTCATTTCTTTCTCTCAGTGTTTTTCTTCTGTTTTAATTTTTTTAATCTTAACTGTCGATAATGGCTTTTGACTTTTCCTCTTTCTTTTCCCTTCACAGACCAAATCTTTTGGATCTTTCAGGGTTTTCAAGCAATATTCTGACATAAATTCAAGATTTGTTTACACTGCAGTGTTCCTATTTTTCTTTTGTTCTTGATTCAAGTATAAACAGTTAGGCTCACTTTTGTTATTTACAATATACCTAAAAAAAACTGTGTGAGTGTAGTTAGTATATCTTTTTATTTTTTTCCTTCTCCCTCAGATCTTCACAAACTAAAACAATGCTCACAATTTATTGAGATCTGAGTTGACACAGGTCCAGATTTAAATCTCAGATGTACAAAGAAGAGTATCATTTAAATTAAAATCAATCTACTGTTCTATGATGATGTTCTGATTTTCAAATGCGTATATTGAGAACTGTTGACATAATGACTAAAATGCATGATCCTTTTTCAAAACATTTAATCTTTTAATTATATGCTATTCCATTTTGTATTAGTTCTTTTTAATATTGTAAATGGATACATGCATAAAAGCAAAGTATAGACAGCTGCAATGGCTATTGCTATCATTACTCAGAAAAAAGTATACTCACCACTGCCTTTAATAGACCATTGCCTGAATAAAAGGCAGAAAAATAAAATCCTTTTTATTACAACTTGTAAAATCTTGGAGTCTAGTCCTTAAATCTTTCCTCACTTGCATGAATAAGTACTGAGAACTTAAATTGCATCAAACTGAAGGATGCTGCAGAAATGTGTTCCTCCTTGTTTCTTTAGTGCTATGAAACAAAATGAAAACACTGCCTCTAAATACTTCTTTCTAACAGTCTTTAGTGGCTGATTAAATATTTGCGTGGTTCAATAGCTGTTCTGTAGAAGCAGGCTCAATGCTCAGAAATTCACTGAAGTGCAAGACAGAGTCATATCGTGGTGAACTGTTGTTAAATTTTGCTTCTACGTGAAAAGGCATGAAGCAGTATGTACTGAAGCACCACCTCTTAGATAAAGATATGATTTATTTTCACTAAGAACTTCTTAATTTGGAAATACTCTATAAACAAAAACAAATTGGTGTATGAGCTTTTCATGTTATTTTCTTCCCTCTGGATATGATTATTTGCATTATTTTTAACAACTTCTTAGAAAAGTTCTATGCAATCTATTTTTGCAATGGGCAGTATGCTTACCAGGAATGACTTACTGCTTACAAGATTACAGTCTACAATATAGATCAAGGAAGGCAAATGCATTCTAACTTGGAAATTTCAAGAAAAGCTTTACTGTTTTACTGTTTTATGACCTTCATTATGGCCTTAGAATTGAAAAATCTTTCTAAATTCCTACCCATCTGCTCTGAGTAAAGCAAATGTTTGTGCTGCTGCTCTCCATAATCCCCTTTTCCTTTCTCCCACATCTGTTACTGAACAGGCCTTTTCTTGATTGTTATGGAGTGCTTAGTTTGAAAAGACACAACAACTTTAAAATGAGAAGATGTCATTGTTATTAAAACATTTTACTCAGTCTCAAAATCAGGGTTCAGGAATCTTCAGATTTCCTCAGTGATTTTCGGCAGCTGCCTGGATCCCTCCATGCTTTTGTCTCCTATTTGTAAAAGGGAGTAACAACGCTTATTTTTAGGAGAAAAGTATTGTTGCTTATTTTGATTGAAAGAATTTGTTCATTGTGTAATATGAGAAAATAATATTATCTCTTGAGGCTTCCACACACTGTGTATAATGAAAATATTTTTAAAAGTAAGCATACTGTCTCAAAATGCTTTAAAATTAAATTATATATGAATTGCTACCTTTGGTTTTTGAGTGTATTGGACCGTCTGCTGTTTCAGTGTTTGTAGACAATGAAATAGTAAAGTAGTTGAATAAAAAATACTAAAGCTTTTCTGCACTTCCGTTGAACACTAGTAAGCTCTATGTACTATATTCTGTAAGTGATAAACATAGGAGCTCTCCTTACTGTAATGTTCATTTGGAAGGCTAAATGTCTGGAGAGAAAACTTATTAAGGCTTGCCCATGTACGGAAGCTTCTATTGGTTTAATTATATAAATCAGATTTATATGACATGTATAAACACTATACTGTACTGTATCTTGGCAGGCACACGTTACTCAATTTGCTTCCAAGATTTCAGGTTGCTGAGTGTCACATATTGCATGCCCCAAATACAATGAAAAAAACAACAGCAAAAAAATTGCAAACCTTCCCCCGCCCCTTCCCGTAGGTCCAGTGGTATTGAACCTAGGCATATTTGGCTTTAGGATTTCTGGGATTTTCTTAGCACTTTGCCAAGTGGAGCAGCCTTAAAAATTGATTCAGAGGAGAGCTTGTCAACCTAAACAAGCATGTGCAGAAGTGGCTTAGCTTGTCAACATACTTTTTTGAAGCACGTCTTACACTGCACCTTCTTGCTTCAGTCTAATGAAAGAGAAAGCCACAGATCCTTTGGATTAATTGCTCCTGCTTTCAGAGGAGTTGTTTATATAGCAGAGTAGACATTCAGTCAGTTGTTTAGAGATATTTACTGTATGGAGATATTACTTGTTGCAGAAGATGGGAGGACACAAAGGTCTCTTGACTTCCAGAGGCCTGAACAGTTGCATTGATAACAAACATGCCATTCTAGGATTGCATATAAACACAGGATGACCAGAACTCGCTGCAGAGTTTCTGCATGAAATCTTCCATTTCAGAGCAAACTTTCACAGGAACCAATACTAGTATCAAATGGGTGAGATTGCACTCACGTCTCTGGCTTCTTCAGACACTGTTGGTGTGTTGCAAACCAGTTTGGTTTCAGCAACTCACCTGGCAGGGTATGGCAATGGTAGTAAATGTTTGTGAACTGACAGCTGGCCAGTGCATACTGTACCTCTAAAAATGTACTAGAAATAACATCTAATTTCAGGAAAGATTTACAAATACAGTAGGATCAAACTGAACTGTGCTTATACTTCCCTCCTTCAGGTGGGTGGCCTGTATGACACCTATGAAGGGAACATTCATAGGTCACCCAGGATTGCAGGTGTATGAATATGGGTTTGAGGCATACTGGTAAGGTGGACAGCAACAACAGCAGGCTGAGGAAATCTCATGGTACCAACAAGGGCAAGCAAGTATTTGTTTTCTGCCAGTAGCACAGTATGCAGAGTGTCTTATTGCCTGTGATTGTATGGATGGCAGTAAGAGGAGTGTATCTGGATTTTCCTGTTCCTGTCAAAAACGCATAGTTCCTGAACTGGCTGCAGAATGTGGAGAAAAGGAAGCTGTAAGGGTCAAATACTTGTGTTTGCACAAAACCAAAACCAAACCAAACCAAAACAAAAAGAGTACCTCATAAGATAAATGGAAGTGTTGATACAGGCACTGCCTTAATATCATAGTGTCATATTACCACGTTACATATTCCCTAGTTGCAGCTTGTTGCCTCTCTCTACACCATTGCAATTAATTGTAGTTGAAAATAGAAATATCATCAGAGTGTACATACAGCAATGTGAAATTTGATGGGTTTTATTTATTGTAGATAGTTTGCTTGAGTTGTGAAATGTCTTCTGTGCCCTACCTCACAGTTGTTTTGATTTTAAGATTTATTTGTCCTAATTCAAGGAACACACTGAAATACAGAAGGCTGAAAAAGCTGTTTTAAATTTTGTTTAGTGACAGATTTTGCATTGTTTTAATTGATTGTTAAGACTAAATTCTGTGCATTTGAAATTAGACCTATCTTTTCTGGGAGGAGCTTTAACCTGCTCCAATTTAATATCATATATCAAAATCCAGTCTTCTAAAAACATGCCCATTTTATGGTCATGATTAACTCTTTTTTTATTCTTTACTGCAGCACCTGCCTGGAGTTGAGAGCTACAAGGAATGTTCTAATCTGTGATTAAATGTGTTGCTGCTTCTCATTCTTCTTTTCTTTTAGATTACAGTTTCCAAAAAAAAACCACCCCAAAACTTTCCAAGGGGAAAGTATGAATACTTGATTTTCAGGGAAATCCATCTATTGTAAATGCAAATCATTCTTTGTATTGAAAGCTCTTATGCCACTGTGCAAATACACAGAAATTAGTTATACATCTATGCATCAAGGCTGAGGCACACACAAGACTAGCTAATTCCTTTTTCAAAAGTCCACAGGATTGTCCTTTGACACCATGTACAGAGCACATTTACAAATTAAATCCTTTATCATTCTAGACCTTTTCTTAAATATTTTTAGCTTATGCAACAGCATCTGGTTTAAAACAGGAAACAGGCTTATAGCTAAATGACTTTTGCACATAAATATTTAAGAGACTGTATACTGAAATGTGACACCACAAGTTATCACTTCCCGGTATGCAGCCTCTTACGCTCAGTTTTATTTTGGCAGATATAAAATATCACAGAGACATGATAAATGTAAAGTCCTTCTCAGAAAACAAATTAAGTTCTAATATCACTTTGGAATGCTGTAATCTTAAAGCAGTATTTCTGATTTTATTGAATTGCCATTTTTTGGGGGGTGGTTGTTTTTTTTCCAAAGGTAATCTGCCTTCACATTTACCCAAAGGTTTGACCTAGTCTGCTCCCTCTTCAGCCAGGGGGAGCTTTGCTGTAGATTTCAGCTGATAATTCGTATTACAGGAATGTGTAGTACAAATGTGCAAATCTCTTCTTTCATGGGATAGCTACAAGCTTTAGGAGATACATTAAGCAAAAAGCATAGTTATGTTATTCTAGAATTCAGTGTTGGGGAGGAAGAGTTATAACATTCAAGTAAATGATCAGATTGGCGATTGACATATTTACTACATGAATGCCTTTTTTTTTTTAATGTCCTTTCTCAGTTATGCATCCTTATATTTGTCTTTTTCTTCAGAATATGAACTACATATGCCTGCTGTTCTATTTACTCTCCCTCTAGCTGGCCCGTTTCAGCTAAACAACCTGGGATGTTCTACTACCTTTTTATTGGTCTCAAATGGACTTCTGTCTTATTCAGAACTTTGCAGTGGGTAGCAGTAGACATGGTAGAAGCCAGTTTGAAAGCGTGCAAAATCTTGTAGATGTCAGGGCCCCCAGACTGGTTCCTCCAGACTTTGGCATGTCTTAAGAGATCATCGGGTAATCACTTCTGGTTAATCTTAATGAAGGTTTTAGTAATAATGAATAATTTAATGGCTAATAAGAACTTCATTTTGTACTTGTTCAGCTCAGGAGGGATTTTGAGTATTTCATTCTGTGGACATTATAAGACATGTAAAGAGATGTAGGCCTGCCATTGAAGTATTCCTGAGACATAGATTTACCTCAGATAAGAAAAGAACAGTTGTCCACAAACTGAGGGGACTGCTTGAAAGGGAGCAAAGGAAAAATGAGAGGAGAGGCATGGACAGTTCGAAGGAAGTTGTGTGTACAGTGCGTCTGAGGCTAAGAGCAGGGGAGGGGGCAACGTGCAACAGAGCAGAGTAAGCTCTGACATAGTAGGGCTCTCAGCTTTGACTAGCTTTACCCAGAGCTGTTGTTCCACTCCAGCTTACTTAGACTGAGTCCCACTACCTCCCACAGACCTAGGAGAGATGGAAGTTGTGGGAAAAATTCATTTCTCTTTCCTCCACAGCCAGTGCGCATGATCAGAAGAGAGAGTCAGGGAGAGCACTAGAGGATGTATGGTCAGAAAGGAGGACATCGATGACAATTGCCTCCAATTTCAGAAAGCTTTACAGCCCTGGCAACTTGCAGTTTCAGTTTTGGGTAGTTCAAGCTTAGGTACAAGTATTTTTAGGAATAATATTTCCTTTGTGCTGTTTCTAAAGAGCATCACTTATATAATCTAGGGAATGCATGTTCTTAGCTTTGTACATCTAAGTACATTGATAACAGCAAGTAGGGATGGACATGCAAGGTTACAAAATAGTGTCTAGGTATTCTAATATTCTGATAAAACATTCTATTAGATTTATTCAAAACTACATGAAGAATTTACTGTGCATTTTGATTAAAAATGATAGCCTTACTCTGAACAATGGTAACATTTTATCAACATTGGTTTAAGCTGTAGGGAGTTCTGAAAAGTTTATAATCTCTTAAATTTTTTCTTATCAAAAGCCAATATTAACTGTGATCATATTGATTTGATTCTTAGCATGGCACAGTTTTGACCCAAATTTTGAAAATAAGTTATAATTTATATGAAAATTAGCACTGAAAAAATAAAATATTTTCAATTGTCCTGTGTTTATTATTCAGACCAAACTTGCACTGGAGTAAAAAATGTCCAACTGAACTTATCTGTGATGAAAAAATGCTTTCTAGATACATGAATCATTAAGTAGAATATTTTAAAATTATACTTATTTTTATCCACAAGGGGAACTTGTATTTCCAGCAACTGAAGAGAAGAAAGAAATCAGTGTCATGACTAATTGTTTTATACCTTTCCACTAAATTTTAGCAGATTTGAGCTTGAACACTGCCCTTTTCTTGCTCCACGCTGGTCAGATGATAAGGATTAATTTGCTGTGACCTATTTGTTTTGACCTTCCTATGACCTTTAAGCTTTTTTATTCCTTTTTCTGACACTGTCTGTCATCTACCTTGGGCAGTCAAGTATAACTTCAAAGCAGTGTTCTGTAGGATACTTAGTTTTATAGCATAGTCATTCATTCCAGCACGTAAAAGATCATTTGCCTATAAATATTGTTCCTGAAAATAGGAGTAAAATGGGTCCGTTTTAAGCTTCCCAGGTTATGCCTCTGGGTGAATGTTTCAAAAGGAATAAAACAGGTGGCACACAGTCTTTCAAGTACTTAAGTCTGTTATTTAATTTAATTCCTGCAGGAATATTAGCAGAAGAACCTCTGTATATATGATATAAAAGATGTTCATTGTGTTGTATTTCAGGAGACTGGGCTTCATGCAGTTTCTATTTTGTTTAAAGCCATTTTACTGCTAAGTTTTCACACTTCTGCTGGAATGTTTTAATCCGTCTCTGATTATTACATATGAGCCAGAGGTATCAAACCTGTAGAGTTCACATCTGGCTTGGGCACTTATATGTATCCCAGATTGGTTTTGACCCGTGTTTTTTTTTCCTCTCATCTCTAATGATCCCACGTGCACTTTATAGGGCTGCTCTGACCACTCTGCTTGCATGTATTAATTATAGCTAGAACTGAACATTTTCCAGGGGGTACCATTTAACACAGTGATTTTTCTTTCCTTTCACCATGGCAGGTGACAGTTAGTTCTAACTTCCACAAGCTCCATATCTTGCTATTCAAGAGGAACAGCAATGAGAACTTCATGTTTCTAGTGAGGGAGACTCCCAACTTTCCGGTGAGATGCAGTACTCTAAGTATAACATCCCAAACTGTTGATCTTAAAAGTGTAACGTTGTATGCACAGGAGAGCTATGTTGTAAGAACAGCGAGACAATGGCAGTGCCCTAGCAGATAAATGTCTTACTTTGCTCCAGGTTTCTATACCAAAATCACGATGATATAATACAACAACTCCTACTAACAGCATCTTGGGACCATGATAAATGCAGCTGTCCCAGACTCATGCAGATAAGATGTTTGTACACACACATAAAGTATGCCCACATGCTCTCCCATGCTCCCTCATACAATCCCTCACCACAAACCCTTATCAACTTGTTTTACTCAACTCTCTATTGAGCTATAGATTAGAGGCCTTTTTATTCTAAAATTCCTATTTGTTTCACAAGGAGTCCTGGCTGTACCAGGAATATAGAAACATCCTCTTAGGTCCCAGTGCAGCAGAACATTTAAGCATATGCTTAGCTGTAAGCACATGTTTTAAGTTCCAGCAAAGTAAGAATCTAATCATGTGTTGAATCTGAGCCAGAAAATACAGCACAAGGCATGTGTAAGTAAGTGCAAACAGTTTGCTCAGGTTTTAGGGGTATGTTGATTTTTTTTTTTTTTTAATCGGGAAATGCCGTATAAACAGAGCCAGACTAAGTTTTGGGCACGGATAATCAGAACAATCTGCAACGGCTTCCCGTCTGTGGCTAATGGGATGTTTCTCCAAGCTTTGTCACCATGGCAAATACTTTTTAATACACAAACATTTGCTGCATTGAAAATCCACCCACTCTTGTTGAAAGATGGCCAGGTTTTGTAAAATTGCATTCCAGCTACCCTGCTGATTTTTAAGATAAGCCCTTTCAGTTAACATTCCATGTGTCTAACAAAAGATGTGTGAAAAGCACAGTTTATAAGAACACACATGGAATCTTTACAGTTTCACTGTTCTCTAATGAGAAAATGAAGTTAAAATGTCTTCTCATATGTACATGCATGCAAGCATGCAAACACAGTTTTATTCACTGTTTTTTCTTTTCCCTTCCTTCCCAACCCTCAAAGGGACAAGCCACTAACTCCATGCCAAGTTTCCATCTAAACTTGACTTCCCAGTTCTGGCAGGCATTCTGTGAACATCCCGTGTATTAATGAGAGATTAGTCTTTGAGGTTTCTTAGTCTTCAGTGACTGAGATGCATATGCTAGGTAATGAGGTATCTATTTAGCTTTTTAAAATAATTGCTCTTAACTTTTCTTCTTGCTTAAATATGAATATATAGTAGCATAATAAAAATCTGTGATGTTCTTAAGCGCAACACAAATTAAATAAAATCTAGACATTTTCCCTCCTATGGCTCTAGGAAGAATGATCTGTCCAGCTTTCATTTTCAGTGCCATATGGGTGTTTGATACCAGCAGGAACGGTCCAAACACTTGCATGAGATAGTTATATTTGAGAAGAGACTTCAGGGGACATTTGAGGGAAGATATGATCTATAGCAGTCCCAAGGAAAAGACAACTTTCATTTTGGCAACTTGCGTGAAGTTTTGCAAGCCTTTAACTTGGTCAAAAAAGAGAAAAAAAAGGAAAAAGAAGGAAGGAAGAAGGAAAAGGGAAGAGGGAAGGGAATCAAATGACATTCTACTAACTCAGAACCATAAATACATATACCATTTTGTTCTTCAGGTCTACGCAGGGAATATTTTTCCAAAGTTTTCTTTTTTTTTTTTAGCTAACTGTAATCCTTTTATGCTTTTTAGCAAAATCCCTCAGCAGTTTCTTACTGTATATCTTATTCTTCTGCCCTTTTATAAAGTATTTACTTCAGCTCTAACTAAAGGGTAAGCCTCCCTTAATTTTATCTTGCAAAACACAGGAGATAATCTGGTGCAGGCCTATTCACATTCAAACGCTTCATACTTCCTTCACAATTAAAAAAAAAAATTTACTAAGGCATCACTGGTACGTAAAAGGTACTGATCCTTACATAGTAAGCTTCTCCAAATTTCCACGAAAAAAACTTTCGTAAGATTCCTGGAATATCTCCAAGAGAAGATGCCATGTGAATTTAAGCATAAACCCACACAGTCCTTGGATATGGTACTTGTTGTTATCTTCATCCTTTTGAAGTATTATCAGAAACGTCTCAAACAGAAAAGATAATAAATTACTCTGCTTACCCTATGAGGTCACTCCATGAGCTCATACTACATAGGAAATGGAATCTGGAAGCCTGACACCCAGTTTTTAGGACTAATGTCATTTAAATTTTTTATAGGAAGCATGATATTGTGTTTTCAAAACTGTGCTATGGTTTCAGACCCATTGGTTTGAGATTTATATTCGCTGAAAGGAAAAGAAATCAAAATTTCACTTGAAAATGGGGATGTATCTATAACTAACATCATGTTCTCAAATTTTGCCTAAGTAAAAGCAGACATGGTCTAGAAGTGATTTTAAAAGACTAGTGTTTTCTACACTAGGTGGTTGTACTACAAAGTATTCTTAGTAAACTTATAATTCCAACAGCTGAGACTGCTTTGGCAGCATCCTATATTTTACAAGCATGGCAGAGGGACATTTGTTCATTAAACAAATATTCTCCCCTGGGTGTGCTACTTCTTCTCACATGCCAGCTATAGTGTGTCCCTCATGCCCTAGGACTCCTACTTATTCTTCTGGGCTTCTTGGCGGTCCGTTCACCGCCATTTTTACTGCTATCAGTAAAGTGCCTTCAATGGAGTTACTTCATATGATTTCAGCATCTATTAATTATTTGCTGCACTGGGGTGGAAAGAGAAAAGTGGAGCTGCACAAGTGATAAAAATAGTGGATATTTTGAATTAAACATATTCTGGAGCTGAAAAATATTTGCTGTCCAGCCAGGTCAGAGCACAAAGATCCTGATTCAAAGCCTATTTAAGTCAAAGCAAAGATTCTTGCTAAAACTAGTGGGCTTTGGATGAAAACCTAAATATACTGGAAAAAGATTCTTGTTTTCTGATGTGCACACAAATGAACCAGGAACAGGAATAAACCCCCCTGGATTCAATTTTAGACAAAACTTTAGTGGCAGAAAAGATTTCGAATGAAACACTGTTTCTTTCTGGAAAAAAAGTTGATAATCTAAATAAGATAATTTAAAATATACTGAACTGATGACTTTACAGGTCATGTATGAATTTATGCATATAGCCTACATCTCTTAAGGTAGACTGCAAAGTGTCTGTGTATTAGCTAGATGCTGGCAAGCTGGCTGCTGTGGCTAAATTCTGTATTAAAGCTTGTGAGAAGTTTACTTTCCCAATTCAGGATGGAGATTTCTTCCAAGACAAAGGCTATAAAAGTGTAACAGGAAGCAAGTCAGTGTAAAATATCGAAGTCTTTTAAAATATTTAAATAACATTAGCACTGTGCTGAAATACTCATTTCCTAATTGCGTAGCACACAAAATCTTGGTCTTGCTAAGGCCTCCAATAAATTGAAAGCAGACTAAACCAAGCTTTCATACAAGAAACATCTGGTTATTTAAGTTTCCTTCTTTTAATACTAATTTTAACAACTCCCAAACGTGGATAGAAATACTACCTTATACTTTTGTTTAAAGTTCATTTCCTGTCCCTGGGATATTCGCTGACCTTTTAATGCTGGCCATTTTGCTTTCCACTTTCGTATTCCTATTCTCATTGACTTCATTCCATTCTTGACCTCTCTTCCCCTCAAGAAAATTAAATGCAGTCCAAAACATGTTGGACACCAATTAGTTTTACAGCTCGTCTTACCTCCCCTCCTACTGCATTCTTCAGTTCATTGAGTCCGCTCCACTTTTATACTTTAAGTCTTCACAAAACTTATAGCCTCACTGCAAAATAAACACTGCTGGCATGAAATTAAAGCCTTTTTCTCTGCTGTTTTCCTCCCGCTAACCAATATCAACAAAAAGTGATCACTAGACACACAAGGAAAAATATGATTAATTCCTATCTTTGGCTTTTGAAAAAAAGCTTGCTTTCTTTTCTTGAAGGTATAATATGACAGAGTTTTATGGCACTTTATAACAATAAATCTTGACTAAACAAAAAGTAAGAATAAAACTTTTTGTATACTGTAATTTACTTGTTTATCTTTTAATTATTGAGGTGTTGGAACAAGAGAGAACATATTTTTATTTTTTGTGAGAAAGCATATTCTCACTTGTAATTTAAAAGCACACCATAAAATATAAACATACAAAATGTAAACATAAATTATGGTCCTACTTATATTTAAAGTCATTATTTTAAAATTAGACATATTTTGCACTCTTACACAGGTACAAATCTGCCGTTTCAGTGTGGTTATCAGTAGGTTCTTGCCTAATAAATCTTTTGTTGTTGGCCTACCCCCTGATTCAGCAAGGCTCTTGTTGAGTACATATATGGCAAGGTTCAGAAACCACTTCTCAGCTGCTGATGTGTCTTCCAAAGCAGAAGATAGCATTTATTTAAGTATCTTTCTGAAGTACACTTAGTGACAGTATGGCTATTAGGCAAAATATTGTAGACAAAATACCTGCAATTTTGTTTTTCTATATGCAGCCACAGATCTTATGCGCTAACCATCAAAATTTTCCTTTGACTTCAGTGTTGCAAGACTGGACATGAAGCATGTGTACATGTGAACTGTCTCATATTTTTAGAGGTATATTTTATGTGTTATGTTATGTTATGGATATATTTATAAATATATGTCATACATATCTATATATGTACAATAATATTTCTGCCCAGAAATAGCAATGGCTTTTTTTAAATCCCTCTTCCTAATGATACTTGAGAACAGTCCTGCATCAGAGCTTATATCTAGCCTAAAGCAACCTGCTTTTTAGTAAGAAAATAACTACAAAACTGCCAATGGTTGTTCTTAAAACTCCTTGTTAAACTGAAAATGTTAATGATATGCACTTTAAAGTTTTTATTAATTTATGACTATGTGATATTCAGTTGCTTGGATTGATCTGAAGAGTGTGAGGAAAAACGAGAGTCCTCTCTTCTCTCTTAAAGAATCATCCTTCCTTTGGCTGTAAATAAATTTTGTCACTATGAGCCAGAGAACACAGCTTTTATTGATTTATTTTCTTTTTTAGCCATCTTGTAATGTCTAAACACTCATATCTAAGCCATAGATTATTCAGGAACTTTCAGTATTGTTTGCAGTATAGACTTTTCTTTGTCCACACTGGCAAGAACATTTTATGGCTCTTCAAACTAGATAGTAGATCAGTATGTTTCTGCCTGATATAATCTTTACAACATAAAAAAAAAACCTACTAAAGCAGAATTGGTCTCTATGTAGTAGTGTTTCCAGTTTTAGGGATATTTTATTTTGCTTTCAGCATTAATGCTGTTAGTGTCAAACTAAGAACTGTAACTCACATGATCTTGTAAATCTGCCTTTTAACTTTATATGCAAAGTATCAGTTTCATGGGTGAACCCTGACTATGTTTTAGGAAAAACCTTAAAATGTATGGTTCTTTCCTTTCACCAGTTTTTGCCCTGAAAAAGTGATAAGCATTAGGTACTACTGGTATATCTTTCTGATAGAGACTACTCCCATTTTTGTTTCTTATTGTTCTAACTACATGTAAGACACTATTTTGACTTCATTATTTCCACTTTCTACCTATCCTGGTAGATAAAGGAGAAATTTGACTGAAATTCATATTAACAGTTAGATATCTGAAATTCAGAAGATACATTTTGTAATTATATGCTTAAGGCAAAAAGAATAAAAAATATTAGGAAAAAATCTCACTTTCAGTGTAACATAGCTTAGTCTTCTCCTTTCTTGGAAAAAAAACCCCAGAACTCAGTTTTTGGCTGTACATTGCAAGAGTTCTTTCACTGTCAATATGCTGATTTGCGATACCTATGGTTCTGCTCCCACATTGTTAGGCAAAATGAAATCTTTTAATCAGATGCAAGCTACAAAGAAAAATTGAAGTGGTGAGAATTATGCACAGAGAAGGAAGAACATGCCTCAAGAAAGTGTCAGTGTACCACATGCAAATGTTTTTTACCTTTGGGGCATACAGACGGTTATAACCATATTAACACTCACTGTGATCCTAACAGCACTTCTGTACTTTTGAATATAGAATTAATTTGACATAGATAACTGTGTTCATGTCCTACTAGAGGGTTATAATCACCTTTCTTTCTAAAAACTTGCAAAGTCCTTCTAATACTGTGTAGAAGGCTTATGGTGACTCACGATTCTGCCTGGGCACATTTTCTTGTCAGGATGTTATTCAGATTGCTCCAAAATTTGTACTATAGCTGCTCAGCTGCTGCAGTGGAGGATGGAATAACTCAGTAATACAAAAGTGCAACTAACAGAAGAAAATATGAAAATTAAGTTGGGGGAAAATATTCTGTGCTGAATTTACTGCTGGGTCAGAAGCATGAGACCACATGACAGGGAAGAAGACTCAGCTCTACGCTAGACTTAGTGAATGTATCATATAGCAGGTTTCCTTTCAGGGTGGCACAGTTAATCCACAACCCAGATAATCCCCTACTGGTAATTGAGAGCTGATTATATTTGGTGACCTTCTATACTAGCAATGCTATTTCCTGCATCCTGAAGTATACAGCTTTCCGTCTGCCGAAAGTCAGGGGCACATCTCAAATCAGTCACATCAATGGTAAAGATAAGATCTGCAAAAAAATGTGAATACATTGTCCTAGGATAGCAAAGATTTGAATGAACAGTATACTCTCGGTTCCCTGTGTTGACAGAGAAATAAAGAAAAAAAAATATTTTCAAAAATTGGGCTCCCAAAAACTAGCCAGTTGTGACATCAACTTACAAAGTTTAATGAATAGAACAGCATTTCTATACCCTACCGGTGAGATCATGCCATAAATTATATCAGATTGTATTTGTTGGATTAGTACCTTGCTTTTGATATGAATTGGAAAAGTGTGAATATGAAAAATGTAATTTTTAAAGAATATGTTAGGGTAAAAAAATTCAAAGTAACAATTCTATCAGATAAAGCTCAATGAAATCACCATAATTCTTCTTTAAATATTTTCTGTTAAACTAAGAAAGCGGAGAGTGACGTTCTTGTGCAATCTCTTTTTTATTGTTGGATTTTTGCATGGATATAACAGTTAGAATGAAACTCTCCCCATCTGACTTTGAAAAATGAGGATATATTCAAAAAATGTAAAATGTAGCCTAAGCTTCAGCATGGGGGTTGCAGTCCAAGATTAGCTGCTTATTCATATTAAATCTTTATTTTCACAGTAATTTTCTTTTTCTCATTTGAATGGCTCACTTCTTTTACTTTATTTTCCACGTTTTACTCTTTCCTTCCACAATGCTTTGTATTATTCTATCTAGAGACATTACATGAATGATCCATGAATCTAGGGTGTGGAACTATACCTCAACTAATTTAGTCTAATTTAGAAGTAACAATAGAAAGGGGAGATTTCAATGGAGGACGTACTTGCATTGCTGGGCTACTCTCATGTCTTTGCTGCTGCATCCTCCCTGTTTACACAGTGTGTCCAAGTTAAAACTTGTACAGGTCTGACCACCTGAACTGTGATCAGGCTTGGTTCATTGGCTTTAGTCTTAAGGGTTAGGGAATTAGAATTCTCTCCCTGATGGCAGCCTCCATACATTTGTTCCCACAAGGGGGAAACTATGCCATTCCAACTTCCCTAAGCACTGCTTGTCTTGTGGTTGCAGTGTAATAATATCCTCACATCCCATAATACCCTCACTTTATAGAGTTATCACTTTTCAGTTTTCATGCCTCACAGTCCTACAGACAATCTTCCTAGCTCACAGAGCCAAGTTCTGAGGGAAAAGACAGTAGAATTTAGTCTTTATGTGGTAATGCAGTTGGAGAAGCAAATAGAAGTGGAAAAAAGTATTTTGGTATGTGTTTTTTGAGAACCAGAAGTTTCACAGAGAAGTGTTACCCATCTCACCTTGCTTCCTCCTCAGCAGAGCTAAGAATGTTCTGGCAATATTTTAATTGTTGGAAAAATACAGTTCTGATGAAATCAAACTGTTTCACAGGAATGTCTCATTTTTAAAAAAAAGTTACCCAAGAAAAATACAAAATACATTTGAAGCCTAACTCTGTATGTGTGTGAGATTTTAATGTCAAACCCAAACTGACAGCATGTAAACAAATGTGTGACCATGCCAGAATCAAATGTTTTCAGAATTAGTTTCAAAATAAATCTTATTATCTTGGCTTGAAATTAGTTTTTATATATGCCTGACTAACTTGGTGGATAGGAATTTTGCCTGAGTATGTACAAGAAAATTCTCCCAAATCAGGTGAATTACGTAAAATAAAAATTTACTATCCATAATTTACTATCCATACATAAGCACATTTTTACAAGAAACCTATGCATATATTGGCACATTTTTTCAAAATATCTGTAAAAATAGTGAAGGGGACAGGCAAGTGATGAATGTTAGTGTGATGCTGCACAATGCTGCAGAATTTGGGGCTCACACCATTTGGCACTAATGGTGCTCTGTGGCTCTCTACAGTGTTTATCGCAAACCCCTTAGAAAGCATCACCACACAATGTTTCTGTTTTTTTCATTTAACTGCCATTTTAAAAGAGTGCTTGGTCTGATGAGATGTATCTAATGTTTTATTCCAGTTGAGGAGAGGTTGAGTACCACATGTACAAAACAAAACAGATCAGGAAAGCCAGAGATGGTTAAATTCTAGGAGACAGACTTAGCTGATTGCCAAAACCCATATTTCTGAAAGATGCTGGAGAAATTCCTTATTCAGTGTTTAGGAAAAGGTATCCGAGGTCCATTAGCAAAGCAACAGTCGACTCTGTGATTGGAAAGGGAAGACAACTGAGTTTCTAATGAGAGGTTCACAGGTTTTAGCAAAAGGAATTCTAACTCAGTGTTAAACCTGAGTTTAATACATAATACTTTCGTAAACTTTGATACATTCGTAAACTTTGTATGCATTTATGAGCCATATGAAGTATGACATAGACAACACATTTGATAGGTATGCTCTTTAATTTAACCACAGGAACCAAGGGAGATATTCTGGTCCAGGGAACTGAGATTCAGAAGATTTGGGTTTGCTGCTGACTTGCCTTGTGACTATTCAGGTCATTTACCTTTCACAATGCTCCCACTTTAACACTTATAAACTGGGGATAACGTTGGTTAATGCTTTGCAATCCTGAGTTGAAGAATACTATAGGAATATAAAAAAGCTGATCTCCTTCCTTTTCACATATAAATAACATATCTGATAAATGTATTTGAAAAATGTCATAGGTATTTGATAAATTAAATTGTGAAACAATCTTAGAACTGCATGCAATCATTAACTTACAATACTCATTAAGAAGACCTAATGAAAAACATTTTGATATTCTAACCGGTGATTGTTTTTATTTGTTATGAACACCTACCGAATAATACAGGCTTGTGCCCTGCAAGACATCATCTTTGAGGGGCAAAAATTCATATTTCAGACTGACAGAAAGGAGCCAAAATAAAGCCTCTTATTGAGATATATAAATAATACTTTATAGCCTTTGCCATGCATTTTGTGGTTCAGTTGCAACAGTCCCTGAACACTGAGGCAGATTGTCCTGGCATGTTCAACTGTACTGTGTAACTAGCGCACAGATTTTTAAAAGTGTTTCACCATCACTAACCAACCCCACTTTACAGAGGTAAAGTTCCATAACCACATTTTCCAAAATGAGCAGTCTCTGCTAATTCCAAGATGCCCTTAATACTGGCACTGTGGCTAAGAAAAAAATTAATAACTAAAACTATCTTACAGGCTAACATGCCATATAAAAGAATTCCACTTTTCTAGAAGAATACTTTTCTACACTTCAGTAGAGTGTTGTATAATTATCTTAGGTGGTTGAACGTGACATTAAAAGAGAAGGTGGGTGAGATTGCCTTCTGAAAGCTTGGATGAGAGGATGGAAATGTGCTTCATAATAACGAGCATGTCAGCACTGCAGAGTTACCTCAGGTCACTGGTGGCACATATGAGCACATCGACTAGCTTTTTTGAAGTGGGAACCCTAAATTTGTATCAAAGTTACTTTACACATACTGTCTCACCTGTGCATGTCACTGGGATTTCTGCAAGCATATGCCATGTACCCTGACAAGGATAGTGACCTACATTTTAAAAAGTTTTCTACATTTTTTTTGCTAATAACATTCTTGAATAGGTTCTCTGTTCCTCTGGGTATGCAGGGTTGAACTGAGGGAAGGTACTTCATTGCTGTTCAGACGGATCAGCCCACATTCTGACTGTACCATACTAGATCAAATGAAACCTTCTCCATGGAATTGGCTAACTTGAAGTTAAGTAACCCTAATGCAAATCATAATTTATGGCTAGGTAGAAGCCACACCAAAGTAAGGATATGGTTTTACTTTGAAATGAAAACATATTCTAAATTCTTGCATGAATTGGATTTTTTCTTGAGAAAAATTAGCCATGCTAATTCCAAATGATTCAGCTGTGAACAGCATACCTACAACACAAAGTTGTGTGTGCATGACTGTTCACTACGGCATTGATGATACTAGCGATAGACAAACTCAATATTCAGGATAAGATTAGGCTTGTAAAATCACTTTGCTTATATTTATGGTATGTTAATTAATGGAAACTCAAGAGAGACAAAAAACCCATATTTTTTCCTCTTAGTAGTCTGTAGGGCTTGTTGGTTCTCTACTGGTTAAAAAGTTTCAAAATTAAAATATTTAAATATCTATATTAATAAAGATTTTAATGTCTTATTAAAATATTTTATATTAATATAAAATTTTACTAAATATGATCTGAGAAATATCATGTCATATCTTGACTTTTCAGCCTATGTTGTTTTGTCACTGACACAACTTTAGGATAAAGCTAAGGTACCTTTTCATATAAAATACATCAATGCATATGCTTTCAATATTAAAGACTTTTATAAAAATTATGATTGCTGTCACAGTTTTTTCATACTGTTACTCATTTTGTGCAAGTTTACAAACTTAAATTATATGCAAATAAAACGTTTGTAAATCAGAGTAAAATATGCTAGGTTCAAGCAAATAACATACTAACTTCCCTACATATATTTCAAACATTACATCAAAAGCAGGAATTATTTGATATATAACTATTAACTTTAGGGCATTAGCCAAGGCTGGCTACACTACATTAAACCAGATTTACTTTAATTCTGGAGTTATTTATAATCTAAGTTAAAATTCTGATTAGACTAAGCAGTAATGTGGGTGTGCATGTTTTTAAGATTTTCAGCACACAGATCTGAGATTTTTTACAACCGTGCACAGCATCTATAAACTATCTTCAAAAATGTGAAAGCGATTTCCTCCTTGCCATATTTTCTTTTTGACCTGGTGGCACAAATTTGTATGTTTAGCTGTAACTGCTTGAATACATTCCACAGATGTTCGCTGATAGGGAGTGTCTCCTATGGCAAGCATCTGATGTTGTAAATGTGCGCAGTCTGAAACACAAGAATCCCTGAAAGATAATGGCTTTTATGTCATGTAAATTTGGAGGTTAGCTCGCAGACTCTTTGAGGAGCTCCAGTACTGCACATTTTTCCATAGCCAGCCCCTTTTAGAAAAAAGGGCCCCAAATATTTTGTTTGAATTCCTTGTTCAATGAACCTACAAGAAAACTTATGGAGCAATGGAATTAAAAGATTAAACCACAAGCCACTTGTACTAAGTCTTTAAATTACTTACGAAGCATAGAGTTTACATAGTAACTGAGTCTGCAGACTCAGTTGCTTTTGGAGAATTCTGAGGACTTTTGCCTGACTTGACTGCTTTGTTGCGTGTGGCTGTTCCCATCTGGATGTTACAAAAGAACAAGACAAAAGATAAGATTACAATTAAGTAACATTTATTTGTTTGGGGTTTTTTTAACCGCTCCTTAATTAGAGAGAAAATCCCCTTTATTGTTAACCCACCGGGTAAGAATTGGAAACAGCGATATCACATGGTCACAATATTCTCACTCACATAACTACCTTCAGTCTTTCATATATATCAGACATGCAATATTACACATGACAATCTTAAGAGACACAATGATTTGATACACACATACATTTAAATGTCTCCAACAAGGTGGGTTTTTAAGTTTAAATATTAAATACTGACAAGGCTGAAAGCAATTTTTACCAGTAACCTCAGTCTGTGGCTTTAAATCCATTAATTTCTTGACATGGGGTAGGGAAAAAACAAGCATGCTGCAAACACTGCAGGAGACAAGTATTTTACCCTGGATAACTAGGAATATAATCTAGAGGCAGATTAGTTTGGTACAGGTATGAGGACACAGGTCATATTATTCTGTGGATGCCTTTCAGTTTGTCTTTAGAGTGTAAAGTACTTAATTTTAAAATTTTGATTCCATAGCTGCGAGGCATAAGCTGTGCGCTATAGGCTTGGTCTCCTGTTTCTATTCAGTTAGTATAAGGGTGAGAGAGAAGGGAGGCTAATGTTTCTAGCAAGGACTGTGGGATTCCCCTTCTCCTATCAGGAATAGAAGCTGTCTGTTAGAGAGCTAGGATAACACAATTTGCCAGTGAAACAAAGGGAAAGGAGAAACAGTTAACAGTGGTAGGAGCTTGTAGTTCTACTGATCAGCTATAGACAAGTTTAGCGCTTCTAGAAGATCTAAATAAATAATAATGATGCAGTCATCTAAACTATTCCCATGGCTGGTGTTTGTGCACAGTGATGATCGGGTATCATTGTGGAGTGGTAGAAATGGTCCCAGGCTTGATATGGGATCCAAGCATGGTCTTGGAGTTGTAAAATTCGTACATTTCATTTTTGTTCTGCTTCCAACAACATACCCTTCAGAAGATCACCAGGTGCCGGAGTGGACACTGTAAATTTTGTACCCATATATTTTTTCCATTTACACCTAGATGATGGTACGTTTTCACACCTGGTCACCTTGTTGAAAAATGAAGCTGGCCAGAAGCTAGTACAGAATGAGAACAGGTTGAGAGCACACTTCAGAGATGTAATTGGTTCCCAGAGAAACTCAAGAAAAAGTGGGGCGTCTCTGGCTTTTGGGGTATTTTTTTGTTTTGTAAACAAGCTCATTACAGCATATAATCAACCTTCCCAATATTTGGTTACCTTTTGTTCCTACATGCTACAAGAAGGATTGTGGGATTTTTTTTCTTACCTCGTGTGATGACTTCATCATTGACAGCCTATCCAGATTGTGATAGATGTATAAAATTTTGTCTGCTTGCTGGTCAGTAAAATTTGAGGTGAATTGAAGATTTTATAAATATCTTATCTTCCAATGGGATGCTCTCGCAAATTAACATCAAACTTTTGAGTGAAACTTTATGAACACAGAGAGTGATGAATCTAGATACTGTGGGATTTCCAAGACAGAACTTCCCTTTTTCATCTGTTTACAAAACCTTTTTTCTGCCTTGTTTGGTTCTGTTTGGTTCTTGCATACAGACAATTTTCACTTAGGGATTTCTGAGGTGTCAGTAGGAAATATCTAGCTGTAGACAAACCAGCTACTTGACTAGCAGTGCTGGTAACTGTAGCTCTCTGAATAGCGTTTTATATTAACACTTGCCCTCAACAGGAAAAAAGTCACATTTCACCAGAATGCATTCAGCAACAGGAACAGAGACTGCGGGGAGCAACACTGTCTGTAGAGGACTAAGCAATAAATAGAAACACTTTTTTCCAAAATATGCCAAAAAGTAATTGGAATTTTTACAGGTGTTTATTATTGTTTATTATTTTAAATTCCTTTTTGAAGCAGAATGTTTAACATTTTCCATTCCTGCAACATTAATTGCCCAATTAACGGATTGGTCTTACAGAGAAGGTACAATTGTTTTTCAGTAATAATTCAGGTATAGCAAATGAATGAAGATCATGACAATTCACTAAGAAGGACAGGAACAGAATTCAAACCTACCAGTTGAGCATTTTCCACTTCAGGACAAAAAAACCCCATGTGAAGTGTTTTGCGTCTTATGCCTTAAAGTAAGTAGACACCCAAAGGTTCTCTGTACAGCAATGACAGAACATTTCTTGTTACGTAGGATATCAACACAAAGTAGCTGCAATACCTGTTAAATCCAAAGTTACTCTTCAATATTGTCAGTAGGGTTCTGATGTGAAAAATAGGCCATATAAAGCATTGTAGTTCCCAGTACTTATTATAGCCATCTGAAAAGCAAAGTGGTCTTCACACATTTTGAGATCTGTTAGAACAAATTGCATTGTGGGCACAAATGTAAGGTAATGTGAAAGACTATTCAACTGCAAAAATACAGTTTGAGAAAGGGGTGTTTAGGTAGCAGTTGTATAGAAAAGGACTAAGGAATTGTTTTGGATCACTACCAATATTAGTCAACAGCATCATTTAGGTTTGGAAAAGGCAGACATCATGCTGGGATATGAAAACAGAATCCTGTCCTGCAAGGTGTGAAGTAGTTCTTCTGCTCTGCTCAGCAGAAGCTGAAGGGAGTTAAAAGCAGAAAGCATTAGCAGCTGTAGATATGACACTTGTAGAAAGACGGTGGTGACTGGTCTAGACGAGAGCAATGAGGTGCTCAGGTCCAAGAAACATGACCTAAAAGGAAAACCAGAAAAATCTGAAGTTACTTGTCCAGAGAAAAGAAAGCAAAGAGACCTGGTAACAGTGTAACATATACAAAGAGCTGCTGTGAAGGAAAGGAAGAATCTATTCCCACATTTGTGAAGTACAAGAAGTACAAGAAGTAATCATCTTCAGATTATATGTTAGGATTAGATTATTTATTTTAATAATAAAGATAATTAAAGACAGGAATAGACAGCTTGGAGATGTAGTGGAATCCCCTTTGTTAGAAGTTAGACAAGCATCTGTCAGAAATGATGTAAGGATAGTTCATTCTGTCTTTGGGCAGTGCAGTAGCTTAGATGATCTTACTCAGCCCTTGAATTCTTTTAGGTTCTGAGGTTCTGACTATCTGATAAGTATTTGGTGAATATTAACAAGCACTGAGGTGTGGCTGATGTAAACTGGCAGGCAAGCAAAAAGAGATACAATGAGGGTGGTATGCAATTTGTCTAAAGTCTCCTGGTTTAGTAAGAATTCACGGAAGTGATGATGGGAGGAATGAATGTCCATGTGTAACACTAAAATCAGTAATCAGAACAGAACTAGCATAGCCCTTCTCTCTTACTGCACCTGAATTTTTCAAATAGAATAAAAATTCTAGCCTTGAACATTATATGCAATTCAGAATGAATCTGATAGATAGAATGGATTTTAGTAGCATGCCTTAACTACATTAAGGATGCAGACTTCTGAGTTGCAAATATAAAATGCTCATGTCTACAAAACCTTTGCAACATGGATGCTGTATATATGATAATTTCTTTGTATTTCTTCTGAGAAGCCAACCTGTTAGCATTAGTTCTGCAGTGGAATTACTTGAAAAGCAAAAAATGTCGTAATGATATCACCTTGAATATTAATGTTTATTAATTTATATACATAGCTATACAGAAAAAACACAGACAATACATAATCCATCATGAAATTCAGCAGTTGTGCTTTATTCAAAAGTTGATATCTGTCATCAAATAACAATGATGTACTTTGTATGCTTAGAAAAGCCTTCTGATCTGTGTTTGCCATTCTCAGACATAAAGATTGCATCTTTGATTTTGCTAGCATTAGTATTTGGAAGAATAATCAACACAGAAATGCTCAAGTTTGACAAGTGGTATAAGATTTCAGTAAACATGTCTTCTCTCAGAGAGATATTGGAACCAGATAATATTAAGGGAAATTATACTGCTTGGAACTCTGGTCTTCAAAGAGAATACAAGTATAGATTGAAATCAGAATGGACATTTAGGGATATTAAATGCAAATAAGGCTTCAACAGAGGCTCAAAGATACAATTAGATTATGGAAATATGCACAAGTTCAATAAGTGAAAACATAAAATACTTTGGGATGAAGGTTGTATAAATATAAGCTTATATTAATTATTATTGCTAAATTAATATTTGGAGTTAGCTGGAATATTTTGGTAATATTTAAATTGAAAATTCTGATTTATCAAAAGTAGGATGCTTTGTGAAAACTTTCAAAGACTTTTAAGTTTCTTTAGAGAGAAAATTATTTTAAGAATTTAAATGAATTCTATTCCAGCTATTTCAAAACAGAACGTTCTGAAAGCATCTTGCATTGGTTTGCTTATGGATACAATTTTAAGACGATCACATCAAAACGGAATATCTAGATTAATCCAAAGTATTTTTCTGCACTTTCTTGTGTTGGAACATTTCTGATATTTGTATTTGTTTCCTTTCCATTGCAACACTAAAAGAGATTAGAATTTATTATATTCCCCCCAAAGAAAAATTTCAAGTCCCAGTTGATTGTTTTAGAATATTTTGCTTTAATGGTCTTAAAAATGGGTTCTCAAATAAAAGTAAAGGGTGGTTAAATTTAAATACTTCTTCTAAAATAAAAAAAGTAAACAATTCACATGAATTATGAAAAAAACTTTATTTTATTCCTAATCTTACAATTTCTAAGGATATGGCATAAATGGGAAACAAATAGATCATAAGCACGTGTACGTTTATAAGTAAAATGTGAAAGTCATTTTAAATACCTACTTTTCACATACCTTGGAAAATCATTAGGATTCTGCCAGATGGCATCAATATACCTTATTGTAAAATGTATCTGATAACATATATTTTTCACAGGCAGTTAAATGATAACAGAATTTTACATTCAGTGACCACCTATGAATCTTTTTTAAAGATACAGGTTAGACTGAGTGCATTAGCAGCCTAACCACATATTTAGAAAATGAAAGATTAGGCTAACCCTTGTCATGTGAGCTCAGAAAGTACGGTTGTAGTTTTAGACTGCAGGATAAAGAGGTTAGGGTCCTTTTGCAGAGATAGATGCAGAGAGTGGGATAAAGGTGAGAAAAAAGGAGAAAATCTTAAGTACTCTCATATATTTCAGTTATTGTAAATACCATGGAATAAAAATGTCAGTTCGTGAGCCTCAACTTTTCTCTGCTTTCCCCTCCTGTTCAGTGACTCTGTCTTCAAAACACTTCAATATCCATTTAAATTCTGCTTTCCACTACTCCGATGTCCAGTTTGGATGAGAAGCACACAGGAAGTTTAAAGCATCCTCTACCACTTGCTAGCTGCTATAGAGATTAGCTGCACGTCTGTATGGCAACAAAAATATGGATGCTAATGCCACCAAGAACATTTCTGGTTTTAACATTGGAAATTAAATAACAGCTTAACAAGAATTAAAGTTGCCTGGAAGGTTCCTGCACCTCTCCAAACTACAGAGTTCAGCAAAACTCACATTTTTTAACAATGTGTTTTGAGTATCTCAGTCTTGATTCTTATTTCTTTAAGTTTTGTTCTGATAGTTCATAAGATACATTCTGTCTACTTTTTCTTCTTAGAGCAGGATACTTAAACCAGTCTAGGGCAAACTATCATCAAATTTGTTATTAGGTGATACACCCCATCTAAACACATAGCTGGTCTCCCAGAAACAGCACTACATGTACACTACATATACAATGTGCATTACATGTATAAAATTTTACAATCCCTTTGCCTTTACAAACAGGATACCATATTTGTGACTTTAACACGTATTAGTTTTTGTAATATATAAATGCAGCAGTAATGAACAGTTGAGGGTTTTTTTGTTTTTACCTTAACTCTGCAACTCTATCTTTTAGAGCTCTGAGCTTTGCTAAATATGATGTTCCAGAAGGATAATAGTGGGAAATCATGTTGCTTACTGGAGCGAAAGGGGATGTTCCTCCTGCTCTGATAAGTCAAGCAAGCATGTGTGGCAAGAGGAAGTTAATTTTTATCCCTGTAACATTTTAGTTAGGATAAGGAGTGCACACACTGTACTTTGGATCATGTTGCAGAGGAGTCTCAGAGTGCAAATTAATTCCTTTTGAGTGAAACTAAACTGGAAGATGCACAATAGGAACACATCTAATACACTCCAACTGCAAATGGACATTCAGTTAATCGGTCTAAACTACAGCTAGTAAAAAGAAAAAAAAAAAAAAGGAAAAGATATAATGTAAACTTCAGATCTCCTCAGCCCCAACTATTTGACTCTTCACTGTTTGACCACAGTATTTGCTGCTCTAAACATAGTCAGAGAGCAATCTACTCCCTATGTAAATGGTGGTATCCCCAGCTGAGGTTTGAGGTATGTTTTAAAACTGCAGCCGCTGAAGGAAATTACCGCTGAAGGCAAATAGAGTTTTAAAGGATTGACCCAAATCTCATTAAAGTTGCTGGATGATTCTAATCAATTCTAGTGGGTTTTGCTCTAGACCTAGAAGCTCCAGGTCTTGCTGCCTACTGTTGTCTGATAGCATTCAATAATCTTAAAAAACCAGAAAGAACCCAGTAGAGCAAATTCTCTGTATGAGTCAAAGAAGTGATTTGTGTAGAGAATGTGGTCATAACTCTTATTCACACAGATTGTTTCATTTAACAGGATGTGAATGAAGATTAACATATATTCCCTCATCTAGAGGAACATATAGCTTGGAAACATCTGAAAAAGTAAAATAATTCTTAAGAATTCCCAGAAGACTCATTAGACATGACTGACTTTGACTTAAACAAATTACTTCTAAGATAAAACCAAATATTTTGGTTTAATATTTTGGTATAAATATATCTGATATACCAAATATTTACTTATTAGGATTTTTCCTTTTTACAAATTATCAGCATCCTACAGTAATAATTCATAAAGAAAAGAAAAACAAATGAAAATGTGAATATACTTTGTGAAAGGTAAGACATTTTGAATAAAATATTTTTGGTTTTCAGTCACTTCTGTACAAGAAATGTATTAAAATATTCTGCATATATATCTATATAGCTCAAACTGTGAGACAGAATTAGAATAATCAATTGTTTATAGTGTATTTGAAAATAAATTGGATGCTTTGATACTAAAGTGTCTTGATAGCATATTTTCTAGTAGGTCTCTGTTGCCATGCTTTAGATAAGTTTCTGAGAAGGAGATGAAAAAAAAAGAGTAAAAAACCTACATATGGTTGTGTACCTTGTTTCATCTTATTTAGGAAGAGCAGGATATTGCTCCAGACTTTCACCAAGTTAATGCAGAAATTAGCCTAAAATCTGACTTTGCATTCTCATCGCTGGGGTGGCATACAACTTTCTCTTGTTGTTTTGGTCTCCAAGCAAACCATAAAATTCCAGTCTTCCCTGAATTAAAAAGGCAAGTAAGCAGCAGACATAACTAAAGGATCCGGCCTGTCATCTGCTCCCAAAAATTCTCACCAGAGACTCTTTCTTCCATCTTTGGAAACTGGCATCCTCAAGCCAAATGAATCCTCTTCATTTTTTCCTCATTCTTTTTTCCTCTACTGAAGTCCCTCATTTCCCTCTTGTAATATATCTTTATTTTGCTCCTTAGCTAAAGAACACCCCTTTAAACAGCTCTTTTTCTTGACCTCTCTCACACGTAGGCCTGCTGTCTGAAGGGATTTAGCTTGGCTTTTGTTTACTCCCCTGCCTCGTCTCCCAGTCCCAACTCAGAAGCAGAATGAAAATTCCACTCATTTTAGAGCAATTTTTGCATTGTATGGTTCCATCTTGAGACTCTTCTGCTTATGCCACTTATAGGGAACCACCTCCCTTCCCTGAGAACCACAGTCACATTTTCTCTTACAGTAACAGTTTTAGTGCTGCTTCTCTCCACTCTAGAGTGCCAGCCTCTGAAATGGCTTTATCAACAGCTGAAATGTACGTTGTTAGATGGGTAACTGCATTCCTTTCACCTGCTGCTGTGCTCAAAAGTCTTCTGATGGGAGAGCATTGGTGAAATCTCTCCAGAGCACTAAGTTCTATGGCCAATTAGGACGAAGTTGGCAATTAATTCTTCCCAGTTCTACAGTTTTTTGTAGGCTCTTGGAAGTATTGCTACATTGATTAACCTTAACCTATGCTTTAAATATTGTCATTGTAAACTTTGGCCAGGAACTTAAAAAAAAAGAGGTGAATATAATCGCTTAATTTAGCAGGTGTGAGCTAGAGTCCTCAAGTGCCTTAATCTAACCATAGTTCCCTCTGAGTATTTCTTCTCAGGGACAAAAACTGGGTTTATCCTTTGTCCTGATTTTCCCAACACTCCTAACTTTCCAGTCAGGTTTCAGCAGTGCTCTAAGGTAAAAGTCCCAGGTATGTTGTCGTAAGAACCAGGTAGTATCAGAAAATGGCCACATCATAAGGCCTAGCATGCTATGTTAAATATGTACTATTTATTTACTGAGTATAGCCCTTCCTTTTATTTGCATTCTTTACCAAAAGATGTTCCTCTGAGCCCTCTGGTTCACCCTGTTTTGATCAAGGTGGAAGTGTCAACCATTTGTATTTGTTTAAATGTTCTGATCGAATAGATGATACTCAGGCTGGTTTCTGTGGTGTCACTGGCAGTAAAACGTACGTAGCTGCTGCCAAAGTTTATATATGAAGTGTCTGTGTACAAGACAGCTCTCTCGGTGATAATGAGGTCATATTCGGTTGGTCATTTAGTATAAGCATAACCTTTCTGGTTCAGTGCCAAGCTCTCAGGTATCCCAGTTATTTCTGTAGTGTTGTTTCTTTATTTTCAAATTACACAGGCCTGCTCTTTTTTAATAGACTTCTTTCACTCTTCAATAACTGGTGGAAGCACCATGCAGCAGAGCATTGTTTATAATGAATCAGAAACTGTCCCTGCATCTCCTTTTCCTTTTTCCCATACACTGCTGGATTCCAAAATTCTCACTCCTACCAGTTGTGCTTTTGCAGTCAATAGATGTAATACACTGCTCAGGAAAAGTCCAAATATTAGAACTTGTCTATTTTTCCTCAAATTTCGAGTGTATTTTACAGTTATTTTTATTATCATGAAGTAGGAAATAATTCCATTTAAGATGCTTTATCATTTAGGACTGAAACCTGATTTCATTTAAATCAGTGGTGGAAGTCTGATTGCTTTCAGTGAGATGAGGTTCAGGACTTATATGGCATAAGAGCTTGAAGTTGTGGTTTCTTCTGAATTTTGTGTGCTTTTTAATTTTTTCCAGTAGGGCAATATATTGCTCCTTCTTTTGTTGCTGTTGGCACACCTTGGAAGTAAAAAAGTGGAAGCCAATAACTTATTTTCATCCAAATAATCTATTACACCTCTTCAGCAAGATTATTTTACTATTTCTAAGAAAATATTCACAAAATGCTAAAGCGTGCAGCAGACTGTGAAGATAGGAAGGCGGAAGATATTTTGCTTTGGAGGAATACTAATGTATTCCAATGTCTTACTGATCTGTACAAATTACATTTAAATATCTATGGCTATAAAGGAGAGCTCTCACACAAAATTCACATAAAATTCATAAGGAGTTAATTGTTCCTAAAATATTTCCAGAAAAAACTTTACCATATAAAGATGTTTCATGTTTAGAAAATATTAATGATAAGGTTTCAGTAATGTCTGAATGACATAAAAGTGTAAATCCCTTTCAAAAAAATGGCTAAGGCATATATTGAAAGCATAAGTACCAGCAGCTTGCAGAAACACGGCAGAATGTTCAGCCTACTGAATTAAGGCTCCTAACTTCACCCAGCTTGATTAGCTGGCTCATCTCCTCAGGCTTCCTGTATAATTAATAGAGAGAAATAGCCTGCTTTCAGTACCGATCCATGGCAAGAACCTAATTTATGTGCTTGAATGGCCCAGTGGAAGAACCCGTTTCTGTTCACTGACTATAAAGAAACCGAGCTGGCTAAGCTAGGTGCATCAAGTTTGGTTAAAAACACTCTCTTCTGTTTCCTAAGGGCTCAGGTTCCTGGAAGTGGAACTTCAGTCTTATAACCACTTAAAGTGTTTTTGCAAGTTTTTCCTTGGGGCTGGTCAAACAATTTAGATAGCCTTCCTCTGTCTAAAGATTCCTCTACTGGAGTCTTCTGTTCTTTCCAAATTACCTGCAAACAAATAACTGCTTTTACAAATACACTGGTTTATCTAGAATTATTTAAATGTTGAACATAACAAATGTTACCCAATTAGTTAGGAATTGCTTTCTGATGTTCATCATGTTTTCTTTAGCAAGTAGTATTGTAGTTGTCTCATCACTTAAGACAAATATATTTTCCCATTTCCTGATGAATTGGGTAGTATCTATAAAGCATTTCTGTTGTGACCCTAATTGATTTTTTCTTAGCAAAAATACATATGCTTTTTGTTATGCAAACCTGTATTAAGACCCCAAAATTTAGTCTCCCAAAATAGATTTCAATAAAATGTTCATGAGAAATTAACAGTGACATGAAGATGACTAGCCCAAAAGTGATATTTGTGAAAAATATTCCTACTGTTGTCCCCTTACATAAGAAATAGTAATTCTTACTGATTTGCCTGTTTATTACCTATCAATTTTCCTGCAAATGAAGATTTAGAGTCTGAAAGCACCAGCGAGATAGTGCAAACACTAGTGAGGGATTTTGTTAATGCAGTAGCCGAAAGCACATTCTAGTGATCGAGTATGTATTTCTGAGTTCTGATATAAAAGTACAAATTCATTGGAGAAATGTGATTGTTAGGATTTTGACTTCAGCATCCAAATTATGTACTTGGAAGTGATATTGCCTGTTATAGCTTCCAACTGAACAAACTCATTCTTTCTCTTCCTTTTAACCCATTTGTACGGATCACATCTAGTTTTCATGATCCTTCAGATGATTCTTTTGGGGGAAAAAAAAGGTCATTGATGTCCTTTCAAAACATCTGAATAAACTGCTTTCTACCTTGACATCTAATTAGTTTGTCCACTTAGCTTGAGAACAGATGTTTTTTTAAACAGGACTGCAGCTTTATCAAAGGATTTTGAGAACTATTTCAGAACGATTGAGCTTATTTAACAGATAGATATAGCTATTTTATGAACCTTCCTTTTTAGTCACCATATGTTACTACCAATGTCATTGGTAAGGCACCTATTGGTGTTAGCAGGTAGTAGGAATTCTAGAAAGGATTTTTATGGAAGTGGAATACATATGCTGAAAATGGCTTCTTCTTTTTCTGCTTCTTTATTATTATTACTATTACTATTATGACTATTATTATTATTACTATTATTATTATTCCCACTTTTCCCATGAAGCAAGTGAAGCAGAATGATCCTGCCTTCTCTTCATATCGTTATGATTTTTTGCTATAAAATCCTTCTTAGTGCTTCTTTATTTTTGTAGTGTGGTGGTTAGTGTAAGGAAGAGTTTGTTTATCTTTTGACTCTGTGGTTAGAAGACTTCCTTTTGGAGAAGAGAGAGGGAAGGTATGAGGAGGAGGGAAGGAAAGGAGACAGCAAAATAAAGGATAAAAATTCTCTCAGAACCCATTTTGGTATCTCTAGCCGTGTGAGGGTGGCTGTGAAGCAGAACACAGAACACTGGTACTTCAGATGTCATGCCAAAAGTTACATTAAGTTACAACATTGCTGACTGAAAACACATCTGCTTTATTTCAGATGTGTAGTGCACTTTGCTAAATGCTTCCTTCTCCTCTCTAGCTCCATCTGATGGAAGTACTTCAGTACGTGAATCTCCAGATGTGACAGTATCACAATTTATGTTTATCCATATTTGGTATTTTCTGAAAGTCATAAGTCAGATCACACGTAGGATTCAAAATATGTGTATACTCATGCACTAAAGTATAAATATTAGGGAAGCCTTGTAACAGCATAAATAACAGCATGGGCAAATGACCAAAGCTTTATTAGATCTCTTTTTCAAGCAATAATTTTAAATAATAAGTAGTAAATGCTGTAGAAACCTGCACTGCAATGAGAAACACAGCTATAGAGTGTCAGTGATCTGATTTCATTCTCATAAATTTATTAAATATTGCAGAAGAATATCTGTTCTCTTCTCTATCTTTTTTTGTCAAATATTTTGATTTGTCACTTAAAAAGAGAAAGAGAACCTCTCAGAAGGATGCTAGACTACAATTTAAAATAAAATAAAGAAAAAGAAAGTAGCCAAGTGGCCCAGCTATTAGGTTCTCCTTCTCTGGTCTGAGTCTAGGATTTGGAGACATTTTCTTTGCTTCAAAATTAGTTTTCTTCTTTGCTACAGACTTCTGTTCTTCTGTTTTTTCTTCCTGCATGAAAGTGTCCCCTTCTTGCATCTGTCAAAAAACCTATAAAAATTCCATGCCTGTGGTTATCCTATGAATTATGTGGCAATATTGGAGGGAAAATGAATCAAAACCTGTGCAAACTCTGCTCTTTCTTTTGTTGCAAAATATCCTGTTCCCTCTGGCTTAGAAAAAAATTACTGCCCAAGGCATCACCATGCCATGTCTCATGTCTGACAGCAAAAAGTGTTAGTTTTGTGATTTGTTAGATTCTGAAAAGGACAGAGAAATTTCTTGAAGACAGCTTCTCTTTATACAGAGCCTAGGTGTCTCATATTTAACATGTTTCCTAAATGAATATCAGCAGATATTTAACTGGTGTTTATGAAAGGAATGACCAGCTGGCTTATTGTCGGTGGACATATCCAGGTTGGCTTGCAAGTGAAGGCCCAAATGGGCCAGATGTTTTCCATCATAGCACACTCTCAAAATGCTGCTCTTATGCCTGAATGAACCCCACACATCAAGCAGTAATAGTGCCCTGATTTCTGTTCTAATGCACATTGCAGCATGAAATAAGTTACATTCCATCTTGTTGACACAGCATGCCTCAGCTGCTGGTGTGGCAAGTAGTTTCTTCACTGAAGCTGAACTAAGAAATGTCTGGCTTTATTAGACAGATTATCTTATTACTGTTTTCTTGGCAGTTCCTCACAATGGCACTTGTATGGCACCATAAGAAAGTGAATATCCAGAGCACTGAAAGTGCATTAATGAAACAAATCACAACCATACATACACTTCCAAAAAGTTACTTTGGGACAGAATTCAGGGACAATATCATCTGTTCAGTAGCAAACAGAGGGTTAACTTCATGTGACTACATTTCACTTCCCCAATAGCGGAAGAAACAGAGAAAACTGCCATAGGTCAGTTAAGCTCCCTGGACTGTGATAAAAGGAGAGTATACAGACATCCTCCTCATTCATAACCCCTTATCCATGGTCTTACCTATGTGTACTTTCTAGTCTAATTGGGTTAGTCGATTTTGCTTTCTCAATACCCTGTGGCTTAAACGTGTGGGAGCAATCAACCCACTTGGCTAGTTTGGCTGCCTTTCTTTTTCTGCCTTTGGCCCCAAAATTTAGTGTTCCTTTTTATATATCATCTCCGCTTCAAGAGGCGGGCCATGGAATACTCTATATCAGCTTAATATATGTAGCCTAAGGAATTAGGCACTCTTAGAAGATAGAAACTATAATTTGAGCCTTCTCAGGATAAAGAAGCACCGAGATTTCTACTTTCTGGGCAAATTCTCTAGCTGTTCTCTACACTGCTTTGTAAAAAATGTCTCCTTTCCCCCTCTGCATTTTGAGTAAGTGGGTGTTTTTTGTGTAAAGTGAAATACATCCTGTGTTTTATGTGTCTAAAGTACTGTTAGATTGGGTCATTGAGGAACTTGGATAGAGAACTTAGGCACAGGCATGCTTTGTGAGTTCCAAATAGATCAGACAAGAGACAGATACCAAAAAACCATTCAGTTTAGCCAAATTATGGCCAAGTGTTGGTAATACATAATAGCAGAACCTTTTAAAATATTGGTGGAAAACACAGTGTTCTTTTGCCCTGTATTCTTATAGTTATGCTCTTTTTTTATGAATTGGTCACTTGGTGCTATTTGTTTTAATCTGTATTTTCATGTTTGTAATTTATTGGGAAGGAGAAGCATTTGGGGCAACCATTGGCTCTTTTTTGGATTCATTTATTTGTGCTGCACTATTGCAGTTTTATCAAAGATACTGATAAGGTGGAGATAAAGAATCTTTATACTTGTGTGTCAGTTATCTTGTACAAGTTCATATAGTTGTCTTCTGCAAAGTACATCTGAGCTGAGGCTCAAAATGTTGGAGTCCTGTAAACAACATGCACTACAAGTCACTGGTTCCTAGAGCATGCAAGAGAGCTGCAGAATCACTCGAACATTAAGGGGAAATTTATAAGATTTGGCTTTCTCCTCTTGGTGACAGTTAGAACTGAATCTTTACAATAGTAGTGTTCTAAGGAACTGTGCATACCTGTTGGGGGCTGGGGTTTTTTGGCTGTAAGGACAAAATGTATTGCTAGTAGGGCTAGAAAGTAGCTGATACTTCTATTGAAGTAATTAGAAACAGATTGTGGCACCTGAGACTGCTAGCTTTACCAGTACCTGGAGAAATTGTCTCCATTTTCTATTTGCATAGCCCTTCTGCTGCTGCTGCTGGTAAGAGGGTAAGAGAGATGGTCGTCCCTTCTGCAGTTACTGCTGCCATCCTGGTAACTGCAGGAGCAGAAAGTCCACCTTTGCAGAGCTCTTTTCCTTTTTGCTCTTCTTTCTTTTCAGTAAGGATAGCAATAGACCCAGGTCTAGTACAGCCCCTTCCCAGGAAAATACAAAATTAAAAAAAAATAAGGAAAGCAGAGGTTCCTTAGGGGGGTGGAGAGTGGGGACTGCATGGCTTAAGGAGTCTGAGGTGGGGAAAATGGAGGGGATCCCAGTTCAGGGTATAGCGAGAAAGTGAAAGAATCCCTTACAGAGCCTTTAACCTCTATTGAAATATTTCAACCCATCTGCTATGCAATCTCCTCAACTCTCATCATTCCCCCAAAAGACCTTTCTTCTCATTCCCCCACCCGGATTCCACCACCTGCTTCCATATCTTCTCTTAAGGTATGCAGAACTCCGATGCAATTGAATCCAACTGGTGCAGAAGTTCCAGCCTGAGCGGTCTACACACATGGATCAGATTTCTGGATCAAGGCCTAAGGCTGAAACTGTAGCCAAATCTTTCCTGCTTTACATGAGACCCCACAGTGCATGGCTGTGTCCTGGAACAGTGCATTAAGTTTGCAATGTTGCAAATCACGTTCCTCTTTAAAAACTAATTTTCTCCTATGAAATATCCATTGGAAATGGTACTAGCTTTTGACTGATTGTTTGTGGTAGAGAACGGCTGGTGGTAATCCTGTTTGGCTTTGTGTTCTTCATTTTACCTTGGGAAAATGTAAGAGAGACTCTACAGTTTCCATTACTACTGTTTTTCAGCTGGTATTTCTGTGTTGGTGAACTTTGAACAATCACGGCAATCCAGAAATGGACTATTCTACTTTACTATTTACAGAAAGTGTACTGCTCACACTGGGATTCAGACAATTTTCCTGCATTTGTATAAAATAGCTCAGGAAATTTTGAGTGCTAAGGACACTGAAGGAATCCTTACTGCATTCAAGAACTGATTATATGTAAGAGCTTTTCATTATGTACAGTGGTCTCAAACCACCTTTAAATCTTGGAGATTCTTTATCTCGGTCCACACATTTTATTTTGTTCTACAGAATTGTTGTATTCCAAAGCAACCTCTCTCTTCTGCTTGATCTACTGTAACCATTAAAGAAATAACTTTGCATATTAAGTTATTTGGGCCATTTCCCTCTGAGGCTGGGGAAAAAGAAGTATGGGCTTTCTAGACAGGGGAAAATAGGGTGTAGAACAACGTGAGGGAGGTTCAGGCTCTGCAGCACTCTTCTGTTATCATTATGTATGTTTGCACTATGTAGGTAGGCATTCTGAGAGAGGAATTAGGACTTTGAAGATAGTGGCCGGTGAAGCCAACCATTCTGAAAGATTTTTCTAATCCAGTACAGCCAAATTTATGCAGTGACCTAGTGAAGTCATTTTAAATATCAAGAGAAAGACTGATTAGAGAAACTAAGGAGATGGAAATGAAAGATAAGCAAACCATAGCCATTTGCAATTTTGAAGTCTTTTCCTTTAAATAACCTTACAGGAAATTTTTCATCTAAGTACTTTATGGGATTGCCCTCATAAGTGAAAGAAATCAGTAGTCAGCTGGCTCATCAAAAAAACCCTGATGATGTAAAGTTCAAGAAGCTTTTTCCAGATATCCTGCACTGGAAATATATTTTGACTTGTAAAAATCTCCATAATTTCCTAAAATTTCAGACACAATTGGTTTTTTGTTTGTCAGTTGCAAAGGATCAGCTTTACATTCCTTCTGTATTTAAAAATCTGTGCTAATGCTACTGCCAGTCGTTACTGTTTTACTGCTATTTGTTTTGTTACATTATCCAGCATGTTTGAACACCACCAGCCTAGGCATTTAATCAAAGAGCCTGTCTCTCTGTAATGATCTGAGAACTGATGAAATACTGTCTGGAAAGACCACGTTACTTAATCTTTGAGAATAGAGTGCAGATTTATTATTTTTTCAAAGTAAAGCACTAAAATGAAGCAATCCACACTGTAAGTTATTCTGGTATTGGTTCTGACACAGAAGTGGCACTACATTTATTTATAAACTAAAGTAAATTTTCTGATTTAATATTTGCTTTCATTGAAATGAAAATGATTTGAGGAAAACAAAGGGATTTTAGGAATGACCAAAACCAAAGATATAATTACTTCAACATGATAATTACCTTCTTTAAATCTGGAAATATATATATGAATAACAATCAGTTTTTTACATACTTCAAATTGTTAAGTAATATAAAACAGGGCTAATAAACATAGCAAAACCTAAATACTATATTTTTCAGGATTAATCAAATTGAGAATCATTACAATTATAATTCTAGTGGCCAAGAGATTTGGCCTATCATATTGTTCAAATGATTTAACTGCAGAAAAGTTTCAAAAGTAAATTTTGTGGTTTTAAAATATTCTTTTATATAATTATGTAATAAAAAATAGTTATCAAGGTAGCTCAGAAAAATTTACAACTGTTTTGCTAGAATTAAAACTGAGGGCACTTGAGCACTTTAAGTACAGGTTTGGTGTTTTATGGTTATCAGCCCAAGCTTATGAGCGAGGTTGTTCCACTAATAAAAAGCTAACTTTCCCGATCTTTTCCCACTTGAAAAAAGGTGAAAAGGAAATACCCCAGAGACTAGAAAGGAAGGCTGTAGCTGTGAGGATTTCTTCCTAAAGTTCCCAGTCTGGCCTCTAAACAAACCCAAAGCACGTCTAATTCCAGGAACAGCAAATAACTGCAAACTCTTTATGAATCAAAAGCTGCAGGATTAGTACAGTTATACTCTCAAACAAAGCACTTTGGTCACCCCATCATAGCAAGTAGTAATGGTTGGTTTGTTTATGGAATCTAAAACTCTGGTTTTGGACCCTGGTAAAGTCAAACTTAAAATTGTGCTTGAGTTAAGATCAAATTAGGATCACTATCCTGTCATGAATGTACATCTTTAAATAGATTTCAGATTCCTGTGGCTAGATTCCCCAGACTAAGTGAGCTGCCCCTGGCAAAGGACTGGAAAATGGAAGAGGAAGTAAAGGCTTTAAAGCATTTGTGGTTCCCCCCTCTCCAAGCTGGCAGACAGTCAATCCGGTTCCAATTCAGTGTGCTCAGATGCCCCTGGCCTCCAGGAGCTAATCTGGCAGCCAGCAACAGAGGCAGGCAAAAAGGCAAGAGCTACTTGCTTTTCTGTGTGAGAATGGGGCATGAGAGGCAGACCTGGGCTAAGATCCTGGCCTTCTGCCTGAAAGTTATCTATTTCTCCAAAAGAACAGGACATTAAGAATCTTTTTGTATGCAGAGAGTGGATTAATACTACCATTAGGAAAAAGATCTTACTGTAAACTGAACACAATTTTATGTCAGGTTTATGAAGAAATTTGAAGGGACAGAAGATCAACAGCAGGATTTGGGAAG
Source organism: Fulmarus glacialis (assembly GCF_000690835.1). Classification (NCBI taxonomy): domain Eukaryota; kingdom Metazoa; phylum Chordata; class Aves; order Procellariiformes; family Procellariidae; genus Fulmarus; species Fulmarus glacialis. The sequence goes on from NW_009228369.1 coordinate 80,759, forward strand.
GAACAGATCAGATGTGAGGATGCTGGACACTGAAAAAAACAGATGTTAATGTATAAAAGGGTCGTGTAGTTGACAATAACTTAATTGCTTATAACTTAATGTGCAGAGAGCTACAGCTCATATTTGACAAATGAGTGCTGACTATAATGTCATTCATTTTGAATGCCTTGGTTTCTAGGAGCATCTAAGAGGACAGATGTTTAAATGTACTGAACATGACGACTCCGTAAGTTAATGAAAACTTTCATCTTGTGAACCTATGTACAGCAACGCCCCAGGATCTAAAGTTTGAAATGAAGTGGCATCACACCTAAAAATCTAACCCTGACCCTACCTGCCTCAGTGTCTCTGTTTATACAGTAAATATTTTTATATGGTTATATACTTCTATATAGTTTGTATATACTTTCAATTGTATTTGAAGATACTTCAGATATGTGCAGAAAAGAACAAAAAATATGTGATAAGTATGTGATAACAACTGCATACAGTTGTTTTTAACCTCCGTCTACTAAGCTGACAAAAATTGTGTAGTCTGTTATGTACAAATTGTAACCAACACATTACTGCAGTGTTTATTGTCCAAATCTGGATGCAGAATCTTGCAACGAATCCTAAAACCCTTTTGTCTGAAGAGAGAAAAAGGAATTAGACACAGCCTAACATACTACCCACTGATTTAAGGAAACTGAAACAATGTTTCAGTAAATGCTTTTCAATGGAAATTAGTATATACATTGACACAGAAGTTTCTCAATATTTTGGAACATACATCTCCATAGAAGTAAAAAAAAAAAAAAAAAAAAAAAGCTAAGTAAGAAATTATGTTTGAATTTAATTTAAAAAATGAATGAGCTTGTCAGAGCCACAACCATTCCTCTATCCTTCACAGGCAGAATATAGACACAGAAGAACAATCTTGAAGCAAACAAAGTAGCTTCAGTCAGATTCATAGTCTCCTTCACACTTCTTTTCCTTTAAACTTGATTTATTCTTAGGTTTATCTTTCCAAGGGCTTTTAAAAGGTTTGAACCATGATTTGAAAACACAGAAGAGTCAATAACTAAGTCTTCTTGTGGTGGATATAATTTTTCTTGAAGGTTAAAGCCAAAAGCAATATGATTTGTAAGTTAAATTCTTTGCTATTTTTGCTATACTTCTTATTTATTAGCTGGATTTTCAACAGCGATGACTGAGGGATTTTCAAAATGGAGGTATGAGCACATAAAACTAGAAATAAAATGCAACTTCTCTTTAAAGAAATCCTTCAAAAGAATTTTTAAAATTTAGGGTATCAAGTTCCTACATTTTATTCTTCAGAGCAGAAAGGTTAACGAAATGTTGTAGATAGGCAATTACAAAATGTTTTCCTCCCTCCACAAGGATGATTTTTTGCACCATGCAGTGCACTGTGCAATGTTCCGTTGCAATGCAAACTATGGATTTCTGTGGCTACGGGGCCTCTAGTTGAGTGGGAGATCAAGAAAATTCTTCCTTGCTCTCTGATGATTTTGTCAAGCAGGATCTGTTTCTGCCAAAACAGAAATGGCCCCTGCTTAAACTCATCAAATCAAAAAGCATATGGACTTTTTTATGCATTTCTGTTGTATAGTAAGTTATTTTTCTGCTGAATTCTGCCATTCTTTCCTCTTTGGTGATTACGTATCTCAGCTCACATCCTTCCACCCAGTGGTCTCAGTTTATTCCAATTCAACTACCATCCACAAGATGCTTAGCATTTACATGCATCTTTATCCATCCTAGTAGTAGGAACACGTGGTCATAGAGAGCAAACTACAGGGTTTGGGCCTCTGCCCAGAGCAATTTAACTGGCAGAGTCATCACATACTGTAGATGAAGAGAGCTGAGTGCATAGAGTGGCTATGACTTCGTAACTTGCAGTGCTAGCTGATACACCTTCGAACTGCACGCAGAGCAGTGAAATGCCTTTGCGAATAACTGCTTACCATTATTTCCAAAACGTGCTTAGGTCCCATTAACACTCTCTAAACTCTTATTTTTTAAAAGAAATTAAGCTGATTTTATTAGGGAAATGAACACAAAGCCTCTCAAACCACAACTTTTTCTGTGCTCCTTTAATACAGAGTTTACTAAAGCCATTTTATCAAATGAAACTTTTCAAATAGACTTGTCAGCTGTTTATGCCAACATTGACTCTAAAATTAATTTTCATAGTTGAATCACACATCTCAAAAGAAATTGGAAGTGATGGAAACGGTGCTACAAAAACAGTGGTGTTTGCAAGTCTAATTTGACTATATATTATATAAATTAATTCTCTCCATGTTCAAACCCCCCAGTGGAGTTTAAGTTCCAGCAGCATAAATCAGCATTGCTCTGTTGGTTTCATCAGAGCTACATTGGCTTACCCCCATTCAACCTCAAATCTGAGAAAGTTTAGATAAGTAGCTAATATATGTCACTTAGGTCCTTCAAGAGTTTTGTTGTAAACTGATGGACACCT
>NW_009228369.1:83274-97496 GCF_000690835.1 Fulmarus glacialis
TTCAGACTTTGGTTATTGTTGAAATTCACAAAATACCAGCATAGTTGGATAAAATGTTCAAGTCATGTCCCTAATTGTTATTTGCATTTTCCAGAGATGCACGATGCCTAGTCTACAGTACCCCCACCTTTATCTAGGTACCTACTTTACTTCCTAGATCATAAAAGATCATGAAAATCCTTCACTAAGAAAGGAAAGACATTGCATTTATTTTATGACTTGCAGCTTTGATGCAGACCTGGGAGACTCATTAGTAGAAATTAATTCATAAGTTGTGGAAAGTTTTCTTGTAATTTCAGTCAGATTAGACAAGAGTCTAACATCAAAGTAGGGCTATGAATATGTATTTTTCCCAGAGTTCTGAACTGTTTAGACTGAAGGATCTCTCATTCAAACTCTAGTCCATAATTCAACTTGGTAGTGGTTTCTACTATTATTAAATACTTTTAGCATAAACACAAATGTTTCACTCCATTCAGTTTATTTTAATTTTTTTCATCTGAAAGACTTCCTTAAATTTGATTTATGTTTCGGATTAGTAAAATTAGATGTTTATTGGCTTGAATGAATTAATGACTACTTTATTTGCTGAATTAAGTGCAATCAGAGAAACAATCCAGGCTTCTCATGCATTAGATCTAAAAGTCCTGAAAGTATTTAACAGCATCACCACCACTGCAGTTTGCAAAATCATGTGAGGAAAGTACTGAGTTTATGGGATGAAAGGAATTGAAATTTTAGTAGAAAGTAGCAAATTCTCTGTCTTGGATGGGTTTAGATAATACATCTTAGACAATTGCCAGTGGAGGCACTGTGCTATACTGCTATGTTCCTACAACCAGCAAGTAAAAACCTCAGATGTCAAGTGTCATACTTTTCAATGGTTTTGTCCTTAAAAATGGTAATAGGACATGTAACTTCTCAAGGTGCTAATCCTAAGAATGTGAAGCAAGCATTCATTCCTCTCCTTGGCTTTGTCATGAGTTGTCAAAATCACGTATTTGAAGTCCTTAGACTTCATGAGGGCGTGCAAAAGTGTACACATGCTTTGAAAACCTGGCCCAAGCTATTTTATTTTTGTCTCTTTGCCAAAGAATGCTAGCTATTTTCAAAGGCTATTTACAAGTCAGAGGAAGTTCCCAGCAGATTAGAACTGTTTTAAGGAAAGTTAAAACCTGGGCCAAACTATTCCACAGCACAGAATCTTTTTAATCTGCACATACAGTTCTTGCATCTATAAAAGAGTTATTTTTTGTTAAGAAAACTGAATACATTGAACCTGCATGGTAACATGTCTTTGTCAAAGATTTTGTTACAGTCCCTGTGGTTGGTAATGTAAACAAAGTGCTGTAGGTCTGTTTTGATGAAAGATTGGTCAAATAACTATCCCTTTGCTGGATAGCGGCAAATGCTTTGGAGAGCAGTTGTAAAGATTCTGGTATCATTTTACTGTGACCTGAGAAATGAAACGAACCGGCTAAATATACAATGAGTAAATTCGACCTACCTTTAGTCATAGGCAAAGTGTTACATAGTGTAACCTTATTAATCTGACTATAACTTTAATTCTTTTTTCTCTGCTATTTCTTCCCCTATGGTAAAGACACAAAGTCTCTGTGATTCATAAAACAAGTTGAAAAAACAAACTGGAGACATGAGTGCTTGAAACTCTACTAATTTAGAAGAAGATATAGTCCTTGTCTCCATAGGACAATTTATAGTAAGGATGTTAAGCATATCTTGAATGTATGACACATGAGAAAAAAGAGTAATTTTAAAGATGAATAGAATTTCTTAAATAAATTGTATACTCTAGCCACCAAAAGAGCAATTACTTCTGCTTATATCTGATAAATAAAATTTTAACTATAGTAGGATGCCATAGTTAAAATAGAACAACAAGAAAAATAAACAAAAGCACACTGAAATGTGTACATATATATATAAAAATACTGTATTGGGAAAGTGCAAACCACAATTTTTGACCAAAGTCAATTAAAGAAAAAAATGTAAATTCTTGGGAGATCTATGGAGCCCAAGAGCATGGGCTACTCGGAATTTGAAGTTGTCTTCTCAAGCATCTTAATTTGAACACCTTGAAACCAAAGCATTCACATTTACTATCCACTCCTGAGTATTCTGCTCACTCTAGAAAGTCCTGTTGTTCTTGATTGATCATCACAGAAATCTGGTGCACAAAACCTAATTATAGTCCAGATATTGAATCCTCTCTTACTTTGGAGCTATTCAATTCTGCATCTAAACAGCATAGTGAAAGCTCATATCTTGTTTCATCCTTTGGTTAAATATTAATGAATGACAAAAAATGTTGAAACTTTATGATAAGGATGAGAAGAAGTGTATATAAATGTTCAAAGGAGCTTTTTGCAAAAGCCATCATTAAATGAATTCTGAATGTTGCAAAATTGTTATGTTACAAGAATTTCTGAAAATTAAAAACTTGAAAATGGTGTTCTGTTATTTCTCTCACCACTCTCATTAACATACTCACCATCTCACAGCTAGAAAGATACACTGAATATTTATCTATCACTTTCTTTTTTCATCTTGCTTTTATCTAATGATTCAGTTGCCATAATTTGATGTAAATGGCAAAGGGCTTCCCCTGCTTTTAAAAGTTTTTGAATAACATTTTTTTTCCATTGGGATTCTGTGTTCAGCGTTGATGTTAACAGAGGGAAAATACTGAATTCCATACCAATGCAAATTCAAGCTTGCAAATTAGTGATTAAGCAGTGGAAGTCTATTTATAGTACATACAAGATCACTGGAAAAAGTTCCGTTTCAGGAAAGTACACTTTTCTGAGAAAGCTGCCTGATACAATAATTTTTAATTTTTACACATTGTATAATTACATGCATTTTTTTTTAATGTAAAAAGGTCATTACTTTTTAATTAAAATTGAGCAGAGAGAATGATAACCTAGGATTATTGTTTTGTTAATTTCTTGAGCTGTGCAAAATGTAAACAGTAGAAGACTTGCAATATAATCCTTCAAGTCTAAAATATAAAATATATTATCTTTAAAACAGGTGCATTGACATAGGTCCCATGGTTCATATTTTTAATGATTTTTTAGGCCAAATTCTGATTTGCGATTCTATTTACGTCAGTGTAGTTACACTATTGTCAGTTGGGGCACAAGGCCTTCAGGCTGTGTTGTCTCTACTGGGCTTAGAACAAACATTAGCAGCTCAGATAGAGCAATCCCTGTGTCTGCTCTCCTCTAGAAACATCCTGTAGGTGTTTAATATCTCTTTATCTCTCTTGCATTCCAAAGAGGGCCTGCTCTTTACTCGTTTCAACCACACTAGTCTAATAGGCTCATTCTCCATCACAAATCAAGATGTGTAATGGAGACTTTCGAATCTGGAAGAAAAAGCTGACTCTCACAACGAGAGTGAGAGTCATGGCAACACTCTAAAAAGATCTTGTCAGCACGTTGTCTGTGTTTATCCGGGCGGTTATTCCAGAATGAATCATTTGCGTATAGGGATACCTGTATATCTATATGTACATATCTGTAAGGATATAATTCTATTACTGGCTTTTACATTAGTGGAATCTTTGTATTTTTCATATCCTATCTTATTTTACCTAATTCTGTGGTAAAGCTAAATTGAAGTAATGCATTTGTCATTTTGCCACCAAGACTCGCTGTCTAGCTCGTCTTTGTGGAACTAAGTGCCGCGGTCACAAGTGATTGTTACGCAAGTTCTGATTCCCCCACTCGCAATTCTCACCTTGGAGTGAGATAATGTTCTCAGACTGTCAGTGTTCACGCATAACCACCTCAGTGCTGTTTCCCCCCCCATTACAACATATAATGGAGATTACGTACTGCAAGATGCACTGTTTCAGAAATCACCATTCTTTTTCCTTACTAAAGAAAGCATTTGTTTAAAAGCTGCTTTCCTCACTCAAACCATCTTCCACTGAAAGAGAGAGTAACAAGCACAGAAAATCACTTGAACCACAATAAATGGTGAAAATAGCAACCTAGAACACCAGGAATCACAAGTGCTGTCTTACTTTCTTATACTGCTAACTTATTCTTTAGTAGTTACAAATAAAGTTGCCTGAAAATATGACTGGGACCCTTATGTGGCCATTTGCAAAATGAACAATATCTGCTTCTGCCTAATTCTAGGAATTCTGGAGTGTATTCCTTAAAATACTGCACGTTATGCAAATACTGAGCTATCGTTGGTGGGAGTGGGATTGGAGGATGCTTTTAAAAAAAATCACTCTACTATAGTAGGGATTCTTTTTAGACTCAGAAAGTCCATTTTCTGAAAAGGATCAGAAAGGAGAATGACTCCACAGATTTATGGCTCTTCATAATTAAACACAATTTGCCAATGCAATGTCACACAGAATAGCTGCAGCATAAATCAGATTCCAATTTTAAATGTATTTTCTATCTCCAAGAAAATGCATGGAGATGCTCAGATGCTCAGTAGGTTATGTTCTTATGTCTTCCTCAAGAGACAGACATTAAGGCCAGGTCAAAGTCCAGTATTTTAACTAGGTAAGACACTAGATAACATTTATTTTTGTGTCTATCCCTCAATAAGGAAGGAGAGGTTTAGCTGAATAGCATTGTCTGTTTCTGTCCCATCAGATTTTGAACCCCTGTAAAAAGTAAATTCCACATGTAAGGAATATTTGGAACCACACTCAAGAAGCAAGAAAACCAGACTATAATAAGCAACATACACACTGTATTGAGAGAGCCATTTTTAAAATATGAGAGCTCCAATAAACATCAGAACCATCCCAGCTAATAGGAAGCTCACTATTAACTTTAGGTTAAAGAATTCCATCTTCTTCAAGAATCATTAGACATATCAATGACAACCATAACATTAACCCTGTCCTACTGTCTTGTTGGATTAATTATTGGAATTCCCCCAAGCAGCAGGAGAAAACAGGTATAGTGATGTTTCTACACTTTAACACTTGCAATGATTTTTCTTACACTATCCTCTAAAAGGTACATTTCCAAATTCAAAGATATATATTCTGTACTCTTAATGTCCTTATGACAGTTATCATAAGCAGAGAAAATGAGGAATAATTGTCTTCTATTTACCCAAATCTGGCATGCAGCAGTCATTGCCAATTGATGAGCAATTGTTAGTGTGGCATCAACATGTATTTTAAAAACGTTCATTTCTGGATTCTTACACCAGGATCCTATCTTATGTGTAGTGAATCTATTTCCTCTGCTTGTTACCGAGACGAATATCTTGAGCTGGGATTTTACCTGATTTTTTTCTCAAAATAATAATAACACTATAGAAAATAGTATGTTAGACTTCCCATTATAAACCAGAGTTGCTGAAGCAAGAGGGGATTTTATTTGTAAAGTTCAATCATATATTTTTATCAAATACAATATACATAATATTGAAATGTTCCTATAAATGTCAGCACTTTATCATCCTTACACTCAAAATCCTTTAAAGAAAAAATAAAATGAAGCACACAAAGACAAATGTTGAGCTTAGCCAGATGTGAATTTGCAGTCAGCATTTTATGGACCAAATACCGTTTGAACAGAACAGTAGGAAAATATTTTCAGATTTTTTTATTTAAACTAAATAAAATATTTATGCAGGAGAATTTCTCTGGAACACAAAGGCAAGCATTCATCAAGTCTTGCTGCCTGTTTTCCTCAGCTCAGTATTATGGTAAGTAAAACTGTATGAGTGATAGACCAAGAGCTTTATACACCTTTAGTTATGTGGGTGGATCCTCACATTGATGTTGACTTGCCACAGCCAGCTGTCTGTGTAACCTGTGGAGTAATCACTGATAAACTCAAAACACAATATTCTTTACCTGCATTCCTGGGTAGAACCTGTATATCATCTATTAAAGTACAGAGATCCCCTTCTTAACGTGATAAAAAGTTTTCTAGAAATAATCTAGTAGTACGGAAGAACTGCAGTTCAAGGTAGAGAGAACTGGTTACAGACATGTTTTTCCCTGTAGGCAAAGGTCATGTATCCAACCTGCCTCTTCTAGCCCACTCCCCTCTCAGACTTCTGACAATTGCTTGTCTAGATTTGGTATTTTTAAAAACACGAATGAAAAACAGATTTCGTGGTGGTCTGAATGCAAGTTGAGTCAAGACTCTGTTCAGGTACTGTTTTCACTGTAGAAGAATATTAATTGCCTTAGCCTGGGTGAGCCTTTACTAGCTGAAAAGATAGTCCATCTAAATGAAACTGTATTTTTTTAGACTTGAGTCAGCCTGAGTCAGGCCATACTTAGTATTTCTTCATTAAATTACATGTTTTTTCCTCATATTATTTACTAATGTACTACTAAATGTATTCTCAGATCCTTCCTGTTTATTTCCTTCTATTGTTTTCCTTCAGTTCTTCTTTCTGTGCATTATCTCCACCATTAAAAAGAAATTTCCTGTATTTTCTCTTATCTGCTACTCATGCAAATCTCTTTTCCACTTCCCCATCCTGTATTTCCTTTTCCATTTCCTGGTTCTTAGATTTCACCTTTCTTCTTTCGCTTATTCTTTTAAGTCTTTTCCTTTTTTCAAAGTCTCTTTGTCCACCTTCACCATATCTGCGCTATGAACCCATTCTGCAATTCAGAAGGGATAATGGGATTATTACAATTTGTGAGCTGCCTTTTCTTCCCATCCTAGCCCACTTTACCCTTTATTTAATGTGAGCGGGTGGCACTTACTCAGTAAATCATAGGAGAGGAGAAACTGAAGAATGGCTGTCAGGGCGCAAACAGAAAACTGTTGTCAGTTCTTGGCAGTGTGCTGAATATATATGCAGTTAAGAGTAACCCATACAAAGGCACGTGCTTCAAAAAAACCCCACCCAAAAATCCCAAAGGTAACTAAAGCAGTGTTCTTGGGTTCCGGTCCTGTTGCTAACTGGCATAACTTCACTTTCAGTAATGAATCCCAGGTTAACACCAGTTTGGGATCTGGCCTGAGGTTTGTTCTAGTGAGATTTTGCCAACTGCCTCCTTTCCTCCCTGCACGGAGTATGGTGAGCATAATCTTGATAATCTTCAACAATTGCTCCACAGATGGCTTCTGACTGTGTAGGAGGTCCAACCAAAAGCAAGTGCTTCTCAGAAGGGCAATAAGCCTGCAGAGAGCTCCGTGTTTCTCTGCTTCCAGGTAACTAACTAGCTAGTTCCCAGTTAGCCAGTTTAGAAAGAGCTCAGGTATTTCTGCTTGACAGCACAGAGCTCCGAATGAACTGAGGAAGCCAAGGTGCACTTTAAATTTCTCCACTAATACCTGCTTCATGCCCTGGTTTCCATGGGATGGAAATGCAGGTGCTCTAGCCAGTGGGTAGTCAGGGCACAGCCACAACAGTTTACACCCGTGGTCTCTGAGTACTGAGCGAGGGTTGCAGGTTCTTCAGCATTAACAGTACTAACATTAGTCCTCAGAGTAAACAGCCTGCTTCTGTGACTCAAGACATTGATCTCCAAAGTATTATTCCTGCCTTTAAAGGTATGGAGACCCATCAATTGTTTTAAATAAGCATTGTCAAGATTCTTGATCCACTCAAATAACTAATGTTGGGGATTTTTTGTTGTTACTTGCTTTGGCAGTAAGCTTCTTTTAACAACAAATGCAAAGCCCAAAACCTCATAACTGTGACTCCTATGGCACTCCTAAACCAAACTGTATATGCATATTCTTTCTAACACAAGCATTCACTCAAGGCACTCTTTACTGTAGGGCACAAGTCATGTTGTTTTTAAATTTTTTTGGCAACTGAACTTTGCAGGTTATTTAAACCAGGGAAAGAAAAATCTATTTCCCAGTGTCCCTGGTTTTTGTACAGGCAGCAAAAAATATTGTTAAAAGAACTGTTTTTTGCAGGTGAAAACAGTCCTTTGAAGTGTTTTAATAAAAAAAAAAAAGTGGTTGGAGAGTCAGCAGGACCCATGTGTAATACATTCCTGATCTGTGCATTTGTGACCTCCGGGGTTGATTATTGTAATTTATTTTACCTAGCAATGCTGCCAGGTGCTTGGGGAAAAAACCCTTCAGCTAATAAAAAAGTAGCACTTTGTTTCCTCAGTAAAACAGATCAAAATGAACCAGTCATCTCAATACTGTTCTGCTTGTGCAGGCTTCTTGGGGATAGACACTAGTTGTATGTCTCTGCCCTCATATTGGAAGATATGTCTGAGAAATCTCCTCTCCAGCCATAACCACTGACTCTCACAGCAACTGTTTCTTGTAATAGTTAAGTTGTGGATGAATGATGGGGGGAGGTTTGTGGATGTGAAAGACAGCTGCTGTACAACATGGTCTCTCCTATCTTTTAGCATATTAGGGGAAAGATTCCTCAGAAATGGTTTGGCACATGCTTTTCCTTTTTTTTTTTTACTATCCTGACAACATAACTGCGGAAAAATATAAAGAAATGTAACGAGGCAGCTATTGCTAATAATACTGAGCCTCATGCTGTAATCAGAGATGTCAGTGAGAGTTTGTTGTTGTTCTCATTTGCCAGCGACTGCAGTCAAACAATGTTTTCTTTCTGTGTACTTGTATCGTATAAGAAGGATGTTCCAGCAATATCATAGTAACAAAGTTGATATTCAGCATGTGACAGTTTAAGATGAAATTTATTCTTAGAGTTTTGTGAGTTTATAGCAATCAACATTATGCATCAGGTTCATGTAAACTAGTGCCATTTTATCAATTTTAATATATTTATGTACTGCGGGTACAGTTTGTCAATTTAGTCTAGGCAGAATTATTTCATTTCTCATAAGCTAATAATGCATTCTGTATTAGCTACTGTATTTTATTAGTGTGAGACATGTCTTCTTAAGGATCAAGGCCAAAACCACAATTATTATTTCTTCTTATCAACATTCAACTTTCACAGGCAATTACAGCTTATGCATATTTTATAACAAGCATTTGGAGCACATGCTGATTGTGTAGTACTTGCTCAGTGCCTTGTAATATCCAAGAATGCTTATGGCAGTATACAGTATTGTGGGATCTTACAGTATGAAGGAACCTTTTTCCCTTTAATCACTTACAGAAACCAGCGTTTTTTGCTTGGTGACCCTGCTATATCTTGTTTGTTTCAATTATTAAAGATGAAAAGAAAGGCAAAATATTTCTGCTTATATTTCTTATCTGTTTGCTGGCACTGTGTCACCATGTGAAAACAGAACTGCAGCAGAGGAACTGCCATGTGGAAGGAGACCTGCAATCCCTCCAGGATCCAAACATGTAGTCTGCATCTGTAAATGACCAATTCCAGATATTTGAGTGAACCAAGCAAGAAGCCATAGAAAAAGAAAGTCTTCATCTTGATCTTCAACAGCTAGCTAGCAGACAGCTTTTGCTCTGAAACATGAACGCTTGTATGTCTCAAAACAGTATGGTCCTATCTAATTTATCCCATCTAATCCTCATTTTTGTTATGCATATAAAAACCCTTTTCTTCACCAGTGCTCAGAATGCCCCCAATAAACTGTGAGAAGAGAAATATGTCTACAAGGTGTGCCACGTGATACACACCATCTGAGACAGCTGAGGATCACGTGGTACCAGCTTCCTTGCCATCTTTCAATCCTGAGCCATTTGTTACAATGAAAAATTGAGGTTGGGTGGCATTATTCTAATCTTCTCCAACTTTGCCTTAGTCAAGGATTTTTTGGTGTCAGGGAATCCACATCTGCCCCTTTAAGGCTTCTTTCCATCTTTTTCGTGCTGTCTCAGCAACGTTCAACAGAAAGAACTGGAGCCAGGAACTTGCATCAAGATGTGTAATCGTGTTTTGAATTCTACTACGCTTTTGGCTTTGGTAGTAGATCATGACTGTGGGTTCCACAGCTTAATCATAGAATTCATTGTCAAAGTCATCATGAAGATCAGTAATTTAATGAGATTCTAGCCAAGCCCAGGAAGCATTTAAAAAGTGTCAGTGATTTTTGGGAAGGTTTTATTTAAGAAGCAATAGTTTTTCAAGGAAAGCTTTTCAGAGCTTTCATTTATCTTTATCCAAATTCAGTTTAACGTTCTACTTTCATCTTATGAAACTCCAGCTTAATATTAATATAATGCTTTTGAAATGGGGAAACTCTGGCTACAAATGAAGATGTTTTTATCATTACCTGGGCACAAAGTGGTGTTTTGCCTGTTCTTTCCTGCTGCTTGCAGGGGCAAGGACGAAACCCTGATCCCTTGGAGGATGATGGCAAAGCTTTCAGGGACTTTAATGGAAGTTATCCAAGACTTAATTTACATGACAGAGCTGTACACAGGTGACGAAAATGTTAGAGATGGGTAAATAAAGCCATTCAGCTGAATACCACATAGATGCCATAAAACTCATTTTTTTGATATATGGCTTTCAAATTCAGCTACAGAAGTTTATGGCAACATATTTCTGCTCATCATGTGTTCTGTGTGAGTTTTCCTATGCAGTATTTTAGAACTTTTAATGTTCACAGTCTCCCATGAAAATGCTTCTTTTAAGACTGAAGTTTACTTCTCTATCAAGAAAAGCAAGAACTCTAGCAGACAAAATCCCCTGAATTCCTTTTTAACGCCAAAGAAATCTTCAAATACATGGGCAACAGCTTCAAAATTTAAGTGGAAAATTTGTCTTGTCAGTTAAGTAGCAATCTGCTATCTTTTAAGGACACATCTTGAAGAAAATCAGTAACAAATACGAAATTATAGTTTTGGTTTGAAACTAGAACTTTATACTTTCACACTGCATGATGACTTTATGTTTTTATATATGACAGAGCTGCTGTATTAGAAAACTTTCTTTTTGGCATGAATTCCAAAGGGCAGAATTTCTGTATCCCTGTTTATGCCAGTGTTCTCCTGAAATATGTGGCTAATTTCACAGTGAGATTATAAATTGTGGCTTTTTTTCTAACCTATATTTTGGCATATGTGATACAATTGAATCAACTTCCCTGTGAAAACCAGCCGTTGGAATACTTGCAGGGTTGTGCGATTGCAGTCACAGCCATTCAACTTTATCATGACAACACACAATTCTGGTATGGCACATATTACCAATATGCTTCAGAGAACAACTTTTCTCATCTGAAATCCTCACTGTGAAAAAGAATGTATGTATTTATAAATTCATTGTCAAAGGAGAGACTTAGAATCTATCTAAATTAAAGCATAACTTAGAGTCTCTTGTGAATAACGGAATAACTTGGTTCAATGTTGGGTCACAGTGGAACACAGACTGTAACAGGAATATATAAAAGCTCTGAAGGGAGCAAAGAGACTTTATTCTGGAATGGTGAACATCGTTGCCAGAGAAACATAAACCTTGTGTGTTTTCACAAGGAAATGAGTCACTTGTTTCTGTTGGCCAGAATACTGTTTTCTTTTAATTTCATATTTTAGCTGCCTAATATAGTTTGAAAGAACCCTAGGGTTGCAGTCTTTGGGCTAAGATACCTTGTTAATTAAAGCAGAGTAAAAGGGTAGCATAGTAATTACACAGAATCAAGAAAAATTGATAGTAAATATGACATTATCACATGTCGTGTGAAGGAAACCTTGATCCCTTCGTAGTACAGTTCTGTGAACTATTTATATAGTTCTGAAAAGAAGATTCCTTTTCACATGTGTTATGTGTATACCTGTATGTATACTTACATCTGTGGCTTGTGTTCTTTGTGCAACTAATTTGCAAGTTCCCTCCTTGCAATTGTGAGTCTCTAGTTAACTTAAGGACACAAGCCCTAGTTGTCATCAATGAACAGAGTATGTTAATGTTAAAGATGTTGGATCAGATCCATACAAACAGTGAGGCAATATTTTCTTTCTTTGGACGAGCAACTCAGAACCAGTAAGATTCTTCTCCATTTTCCTAGTGTTAAGGCAGCACCGAGTATTCTTGCAGAGTGTCACCCCTTCTTGGTGAGGCGTCCTCACGAGACTTAAGATCAGCACAGCTCATTCCTGAACCACTTTCTATTTTCTCTTCTTACAGCTCCAAGCTATGGAGATTGTGCCAAGCAAAATAAGTAACACAGACTGTTTGAGCAATTCTCAGCTACAGTGGAGTCTCTGAAGGAACATAGCTGGCTGGTACAACATAGACTACTTTATCCTGTATGTAATTTGGGCAGAAACTCTATATAGCTCCCTTCACTACTACACCCTTAAATGGAAGTAGTAGAGAATGAGGGCCAAATATATTCAGTTGAGAATTAAAGTATATATTATGACCTTTTTTTGATGGCATAAATCTATATGTATAAACATTGCACATCTGTGCATGTGTATGTGACAGTTTCGACATACCAGCATTTTTTTTAATTTAATGTTTGCATATGTGTGTAGGTGTACCGGGTAATCATGCATTTATTGCATCATGAGTACCAACAAAGCAAATTCCTATTCCCATTGGTAAAGATTATTCAAAAAGCAATGCTTTATGCTTAGATGGAAACACTGGGAAACACTGAAGAAATGCTTAATCTGTCCTATTCCAAAACCATGGTCTGCATGCATATCCAGACTCACCTGAGAATCTCAAAACCAGTGTTTATTAATTAAATATTGAGGCATGCTTTTCACAACCTGACTAAAACATAAGCAAGTATTTTTAAATAATTTCAGTGGGGAGCAAAAGGAGAAATGGAGAAGCTAACTGAAACTTAAAGGTCATCTACTGTGATTTACTCAGGAAAAAAACAACAGTCCTGGCCTGAACCAGGACCTTGCAATAACAGGTTAGATACAGGTAGCTAGTTAGTACTTTCTGGGCATGTTCAAAACACTATAAATCCCAAAAGACACAGCAGATGATATTCAGATATGTATAACTGAAGTGAATTGATGACTGCAGCAGTAAGACTCTTATTCATTTTGAAATGTATTATGCAGAGTAATTGGGGATTAGGGAGAGAAAACAACTTAAAATATTTTGAATATATCAAACTCCTTGTCTCCCTTATACAGAAGACTAATTCTTTTTTTCCTCACCAAAAAGTGGTTTAGCATATAAAAATAGGTAAAGATACAAACTGAGGAAATAAACACCTTGTGTACAAGTGCTGGAGATTGGCCTTCTCTAACAAAGAGTTATCACAGATGCATGTGGATGTTTAAGAGCAACATTAACTTGCAGTCTTTGTGAAACTTATAACTATTAATTTCATTGTGTTTTCCATTCAATGACTCTGACCTACCTGATCTATCCAGTTGATATACCTAAGCATTTTGACAGCTGCAGGCATCAAAGTGTTCAAGTACCTTAAAAAGAAGATGCCTCTGCCATAAATTTTAACGGGGGTTTTTACTCTTTGGTTCTCCCGTTCTCTTCTGTTCAGACAGATGGAGGAGTGTGGAAAGTGCATAGCAAATGTCATCGTATGTTTACTAATCCTAATGAGTGCTGTTATTCTGCTAATGATATATGCCCTACGTTTTTCTTCTGTGTCTTCTAGCCACAGCTGTTTCACATTTGTAATGAATATTTTATTGTTTCTGAGGAACACTACTTCTGTGGAAATCCACAGAAATATGGAATCCATTCTTACAACGTGGTCAAATAGTTCCTTTCGCCATTTCAAAATAACAAGTCCAAAGGACTTCAGAGATCAAGATCAGAATCTTGAAATCAGTGTGGTTTCAGTGCAGGGGTATTTTGCCATATGGGTTTTCAGATTTTGAAAACATTTAACAAAAATTAAGTAGAATAGGTACCATTACTGATAGTTATGTTTAGGATCAAATACTGTTTGGAAGCCAATATTCCTAACTGAAAACCCTAAAAAAGAGATCTTACAGACTCACCCTTAAAATGTTCAGTGAAGATTTTTTACCTCAGGTCACAGCTGTCCCACCTGCTGTATTCAGTGTCCCTTATATACTTACATAAGTGATGACTCATGAGCACTGAGAAGAGAAATCTGTAAGAAATTTTTGCTTGGCTCTATGCAGGTTTTATCTTTCAACAGGTATTCATTTTGAGGATGATGAAGATACAAGGATTTTTTTTCAATATTTTTGTGGGTTTCTTTTTCTTTTATTTTAGTAACTGCAGAACTAAAATATGAAGGTCATTCTAAACAGTATCTGTTGGTTTTCTAGCCATTTGAAAAATAAATTAAGAAATTAACATTTTTAGCATTCTACAAGAGGCTGGCACAAGTCTCACAGTCGATAGCCCTTGTTCTC
>NW_009228370.1:0-16340 GCF_000690835.1 Fulmarus glacialis
GGGGGAGCGCTCAGCCGGGGGCGCTTCTTTCCCTTCATTTACTTCTGCCTTTTTCTCCCGTTCCTTTTCTTTTTTCTCTCCCTCTTTCTTTTTGCCCTCTATTTTTCTTTTCCCTTTCTTTTCCCTTATTTCCATGTCATTTTTTTTCCCTTTTCCTTTTTTCTTTTCCCTTTTTTTCCTATTTTAGTTCTTCCTTTTCCTTTTTTCCTTTTTTCCTTTTTCCTTTTTATTTTCTTTTCTTCTTCCTTTTCTTTTTTTCCTCCTTCCTTTTTTTCTCCTTCTTTTCACACTTCCCTAAGGGAAAAAAGCTCAGAGCCTGCTTCTGCGCTCGTTACTGGCTAGATCCCCAGAGACACCAACTGCACCAGGGAAGCTGCACTGGGACCCCCACCCCAGGGCTGGGACCCCCAGCCTGCATCCCGTACGGTTGGTTTTGCTTCTCTTGCCATGTAACTTCTCTGTGTAACAAATCAGCACTGTTGCTGCACTGACAATCTCTCTTAATCGTACCAAATTCTCGAATTAAATGAGATGTTGTGAAAAACCCAGCATCTTTGGGTTGTGCGTTGTGCTTTCTGGGGAGGAGTGCGGTTGAGATGAATTCACCGAAGGTGTAAAGTTTTAGAACATTAAACATACACGGGGATGCTCCTGTGCGATTGTGGTCCTTGCTACCGGTGACTGGAGCTACGCTTCTCCATGGGAATACAAACATAGAGTTGTAATGAGCTTGAACTTCACACAAACTCGCCGAAGATGCTAACTTCCCATATAGATGCAGAATTTCCGTGCCATAAACAACAATTACCTGGCTCCCACAGCGTGCCTGCCACTTAGTACGTTGTCAGGCAGAGCACATCTATGTGTTATTGAAGCGATTTGGGTGTGTAATAGGCAACTGCAATTACTACTGCTTTTGCAGCTTCAGTCACGCTTTAATTCTGTCTCTGCATAGGGCCATTAAAACAGAGAGAGAAAGTCAAATGCAGTATTTCTAATGAAACTGGTGGTTGCACACCCAGCGTTTGAAGCAATTGTAATAGGCTGCTGAGAATCATCCAAGCTTTTCTGGTTTAGCTAGTAAAAAGAAACCTCTTTCTACTCCAAATGTTTTTTCATCCGTCATATCCTTAGTTGATGTGTTTCAGCAGATGTTACCAGTTTGACACTAGCTGTGAATCTGACCTAGCTCTGATTTACACAGACTGAGAGTTTGGCTGTAGAGATGTTGGTTTTGGGGTATGCCTTTGGTGGGAGAGAAGGTGAAGTTAAACCACGTAGGAGTCCCCACCTGTGCAAATGCTCTCCTTCAATTACAGCCTTGGTTCACTGCAGAAAAGATCATAAGAAAATCCTTTGCAGTAGTGGTGATGTTGAAAATAATTCCAAGAAACTTACGCGCTGTTCTCTTCAAAACTCGATACAACAAAAAAATCAGGACTTCTTGATACATAAAGAAAATTCTTGCACAGCTTACTTGTGTGAAAGGGGTCCTCTTGTGCTGTTGGTGCTTGAGCAGATTATCTGATTTACTATTGCCATTACTATTTCATCAAATTGAGAAGGAAAAGAGCAGTGAGGATCCTAATGAACACGCTAGTGGGTTTTTTTTTCAGTAAGAATTTCTTTGCTGTTGTCAAGCTGCATGGCTGAAAGACCTGGATCTCGTTCAGAGTATTTCCCCTCCCCGCCTCCCCCCCCAAAATGGTCTTGCCTATCTTACCAGGAAAGTTTGGCATTTGGTTTTGCAGCTTTGATTTAAGAGATGGTTTGGGGTTTGATTCCTGTGGGATGAAGAGGCAGGCTGTCTGCGGGAGTACTGTGGACCAATGCCATGGAACATCTCTGCAGACAAGCAGTTATCTCCACGGGTGTGCTCTAAGCCAAGTGCTGAGAGCTTCAGCGTTGGGGCTGGTGGTCAAAGCGGCACAAGTCACACCCTGCACGTGGCCGTTGGTGCAAAGGAAGGATGCTTTGGCTGTGGCTGAGAAACTGTCCTTGAAACAATCCCTGCTCCGTGGAGAGACGGGCTGGCAGACTTGGGAGCCAGGGTGATTTTTTCTGAGGCGTTGCATGTGTTCCTGTTTGGAGTTTCTGTTTAGTTGCAAGGGTCCTGAGAGAGAGCAAGAGCCTGGGGTACTGCTGGGTGCTGGTTTAAAGAAAATTTAGAGGTAGCACAATGTGGGGAAGGGGTTAGGGAAGGGAGCCCAAGGAAGGGAGGGAGTGAGTAGCGTCTGGAGGGTAAGGTTAGGTGGTTCCGCAGGGTACCAGAGAGCCATCTGCCAAGCTGCTGTGCTCCAGCTGAGGCTGGGCAAACCTTTGAACTGCTGCAAAAACTCAAAGGTCGGGGCAGTCAGCCACTAGTCAGAGTATCCTGCTCCACGTCAGCTCTGCGACGCAGGTGCTGGGGATTCCTGGGGTGCAGCAGCTGGTAGAGTTGGTTGGTGCGAGGTTTGTGGGCTCGGCCAGGAGAGGTGGGAGCGGCATCCCTGGGCTCAGCGACACGCGCCACCCATTCTCCTTGAAGGGACGTTTCCTCGCAGCCGGTTCCTCATGGAAAGTTGGCTTCTGGCGGAGCAGGGATTTCATGGTCTGGCTCTCCCACCCAGACCCACTCCATGCCCTGAGGGGTTTGTCGCATCCCGGTAGGTAAAACTATGTGGGGGTCCTTCCCTTTGGAGTTTTGGCTGAGAGGGGGTATGTGTGATGGAGAGCTCCTCCGGATCATTGCCATGCAGAGAGGTGAGGCCGCAGATGGGACAAATTTAGGTTTTATGCAATTTGTGTCTTAAATATCTGAATCTCCTTCTGAAGGGATTCCTGTCCTCCAGCACCCATGGTGAGAGAGGCTGTTTGCAGTCCTTTTTTCCTGTTTGCACTGAGATGAGGCTGGGGGGGCTAGAAATTGTACGCTTCTGTGGGATGAAAAAGCTATTTGAGACCAGCTCTAAGTGTCTGCCCGACACTTTCAGTCTGGCTGTAAGTGTCCTGTTCCTCTCAGGAATGGCACTGTTTGAAGTATGCTTCTGCAGTATGTTTCCAGGTGCTTTTTCTGAGCGCAGCCTCTCCTTGCTCTGAGATGCCTCTTGCTGTTGCACCTGCTCCTGTCGGAGACCACAGGCTCCTGGGATGCTAATGCGTCTGAGCAGTTATTCTCTGCATTAGAGAGATGAGCGAGGCGGGTCGTGGATGGGGCTTAAAAGCAGGGTGCGGTGAGGGCTAGCCCTCTGGGTGCGAGCCAGGTTGCTACAAGGTTGAATCAGGAGTCAGAGGAGCTCAGGTATTATCTAGCCCTTGAAGCCTGAATTGCTCCTGAATTGTCTGTACTTCCTGGATGCTGTAAGCAAACAAACCCGCTGGAGCACCGGATCGAGCTGTCCGTCAGAGCGGGAGCTCTGCATTTCCACCTCCACCAAGTGCCTCAGCCACCAGCTCCGGCTGTGGGAAGTGCGTGGTGTTTGATGTGGCTTGCTTTGATAACTGTACGAAAAGATTTTCAGCGCCGCGACCGCTGGGCTGAGCCTAAGGAGACCAGGCTGGAGCTGGCTTTTGAGGATGGGCTGCCAAGGCAGAAGCACGCTGGTCACTGTCATGCTTGCCAAGCGCTTCATGTTGCAACCACAGCAATTTTTGTGACACCTGGTGAAAGGACTGAACAAGAGGGCATCGTCTTGAGTCTGTGATACAGTAGTTCAGGAGCAGTAAGAAAACAACCCAAACGGCACAGATCACACGGTGCAAAGCCTCCCTTTTTGCACAAGCGATGAATGGGGCTTGCTTTCTCTTCTTAGCATGAAATGGCACAGTGGAAGAGATGGCTTATCTCCAACGTGTACTCATCATTTTTTTACAACAGTTTTCAAACAGGAAGTGTCATTGTGGTAATAACTGCATCTCCCAGGCTGAGCAAATGCCAAGTGTGATGGCAAGATGCGCTTAAGCCTGGGATATGGCTGCATTTCAGCATTAAAGGAAGAACCCTTTTCTCAAAAGAAAATAAATTCTAGTACCAGCGAGTTCTGGTTTTCATCAGCTTTCTCGTCTCTGGACTCGCTGTGGCCTCGTGAAGAAAAAAGAAGTATTAATTTCTTCACCAGTGGGACACTAATGCCAGCTGGCCTGCGTTGTGCCGCTTGTGGGGGATGTATGACCTTTAGTGTCTTCTGCCTTCCTGCCACAGCTGAAACTGCCTGGTGGCTCCTGACCACTGGTGGGGCCACAGCTGCCCGAGAATGCTGGTGCTGACGCTCCTTAACTCGCACCTTCTTAGGAAGCAAACAGTCTGCTCTTGCAACAACATCTTTTCAGTCCCCCAGCGCTTGCACAGCAGGAGGCTTACATGAAATTTGTTGGTGCGACTTCTAGCTTCTGCCTCAATTGTGCCGGGGACAAGACGGCTCATATCAAACTTAAGTCAAATTTCTGATCCGAATAACTTCTGTTAAATCTAGTTAAGACTCAGAAAGAACAATTTAGGTGAAAGCTGTAAAATTAATTTAAATACGTGATATGAAATAATCATGCACGGTCAATGAGCTATGTCCCAGTTAGAGGGAGATATATACCCCTTTTTGCATGCTCTGTCGCTGTGTTGTAGCTCTACAGTTTGCCCTTGCCACAGAGGAAATGCAGGTTTTTACACCTGTGCAAATGTAAATTCTTCCAGTTGCTCTTGTGTAGAGTGGTTTGGGTTTTGGGTGTGGGTTTTTTGTTTGTTTTTTTTTTACTGTTCACTGAACTTGAGGTGCAAAGAATATTTTAATCACTTTGGGATACTATCTTAAACCATGTTGTAATACTGATTTGGAGAAGGAAGATGAGTTCCCCCGATATCCTATTCTTTACTCCCATTCATAAAAATGGCACTGATTTAGCTGGACATAGAGAATGTACAGCACATGGGAAAGGATGCGCCCTGCAAGTTCTCAAGTCTCAGCAAAAAAAGTTGGCTTGGGTTTTGGAAAGAATTTAGTTGCTTAAAGATACAGATGTAACTTCTGGTAGGCTCACGAGGCACTTAGGTATATCCAAATTTTAGCTTCCGTGGAGTTGAAATCCATGTGGGGCAGACCTGTGGCCTGTCTAAACATTGTTATGCCATCTGAGATACCTAAAGATGATGGAAGCGCACTACCTGCTGAAAAGAAGCAGTCTGTCAGTTTGCTAAATATACTCGGAACAGATTGAACAAAAAAAGTAAATGCAAGATGTCTAGTACAAGCACCACTCAATTCTCTGCATAAGAGATGCTGTCTTTGTGCAGTTTTTCTTAACTCATGCCCCCATCCCAATGCTGTTTGACATAAGTCAGGAAAAATACTTGCACTGTGGCTTTTAATGTTTTGGATCTTTTTTACTATCTTTTATATTATAGATATTTTATATCTAAGAACATGGTGGTTCATGCAGCTCATGCAGTGAGCTGAAGCCTACCTCTCAACTGGCTTGCTTTGATTCTTGCACATAGAAATAATGCATAGACATCCCGAGGTCCATACAACACACATCAGAAATCACTGACTTGGCAAATAGAAAATGCTGAGTGACCTTTAAAGGTAAAGTGTAATCATACAGACTTTGAATTAATATGCTGTTCACATTCACGCAGTTACAGCTCAGACAGTGTCAGCCTTTGCATAATAAAAAGCATTTAATTCAGTATAACAGCTGACTGCTTCCTAACAACTTAAACCCAACAACGAAGCAAACATTTCTTTAAGGGGAGAAAAACTCAAGTGCAGGTGTAAAACAAGACGACCAGACTGAAAACAAATCTTACCTGCAACTGCTTGATACTGCTGCTAAGGCATCCATTTTTTGTCACTGTTCCCATGCCTTTTTCTAAGCAGCAACTCTTTTGCTTTGTTTCTGAATTGAGCCTCTCATCAGACACTGAACTTTTGTGAAGTCTGCCTTTGAGCGGGGAGAGCAGCTCCGATGGTATCTGCGCCCTCTCAGTTTTGCTCTCTGGAGCCTGACTGCTTCCCGGGAGGCTGCTCCTGGTAAACACATCCCGCGGCGCTGGGAGCGGCACGGGAAGCCTGCGGTGCCCCGGTGCCTTATGGTGAATCCCTGGGGTGAAGGTGTGGGGCGCGTTGCAGTGAGGACTGAGGAGCGGAGCTGGTTGGATGGTACCGAGCCTGAGGTCTGCCCGGTCCGGGGCCATGCCAAAGCCCGGTGAGCAGGTAAGAGTGGCTGGCTGCACCAGTTTGGACCCAAGGTCAGTTTAGCCCAGCAGCGTGTACGTGGTCATGGATGTCAGCAGATGCCTGGGAAGAGTTTGGCTTGGAGCTTCATGCGAATGATGTGATTTCTACGTATGTTATGGATTTGTATCCCTTGAGCTTGTTCACCCGCCTTTTCAGCTCCTGTAGGATTTTGCTTTCTGTGACATTGCTTTGCAGGGAGGTCTGTGGTTTTGACTACAAACTGTGTGAGGAACCATCGCCTGTTTGGTGTGATGCTGACTCCTAATACCTTCTTTTGATGTCCTCTGGATGTTGTATTAAAAGAGATGGTGAATCACCAATTGCTCTTTGCATTTTCCAGACCCCTTGTGACGGCATGCATCTCTGCCACGCGTCTCTCAGCTGCCTCTTCCCTTCAGCTGAAAAGTCCTAGCTGACTTGGTTATCCCTTTCTATAATGCAAACTTCTCTTCTGGACAATGGCTATAGGCAACGCCCTCACACAAGCCCTTTCCTTCCTCCCCGACCTTCTGGTTCTCTACACATCTCCCTGCAACTCCTGATAGTTAGGAATTAGTTTAAAACCCAAGCTGAGATTTCTTCTCTTCCAAAACCTTTGCTAGCACGTGAGATTTAGCCATGGAGATTTAGCCATGCAAAACTCCTGTTCTTTTGAGTCTTAATCTATTTTACTAATGCTTTAATTTAAGAACTGCAAACATGTATATTGGCATGTGGGGGCGTGTGTGTGAGGAAAACACAAACATGGTGTATAAGGTCACATGGAAGTAAAAACTACAAACCTTGCTAGCGGTCTTTTTGTGAGCACCAGCACACTCTCTGCTCTCTCTGTGCTGTTGGGGCACTAGCTGTCACCAGCTAGCAAGTTTATTTTAACTCCAGCTTTCTCCATTTCATCCTGTTACTTAGGAAAGTGACTTAAGAAAAGCTCAACAGAACAATTAGTACGACCTGTCAAAAGCAGCGAGGCTTGCTAAGCTCATGCCCACACAGGAATGGTAATGGTGCTTAAAAACACGGGCTGGCCACTAGTTGTGCCGGGCCGTTGGGAGGGTTGTCCGTCCGTCACAGCAGAGGCAGAGCTCTCAATGCCTGACTCTGTAAAGACTTGACCACTGCGTTGCGGCTTGACTCACATGGTCCTTTTGCTCTGCTGGGAGATTGCTGGAGAAGGTTGTAAATCTGTGGAAACCTTCTATCCATCATTCATGCCTTTCTTCTATTTATTTATTTGTTTGAAGCTAGCTCCATTACCAGTTACTGTATTTCTTTTAATCTCTGGGGAAACTCTTGGGGTGCAGAAGACAAGATGAAGGTAAATGATTAAACTCCTCCTGAGAGCATAAACTCGCTGTATCAGGGCGTATGATAGGCTGCTGAGAGGCACTTGGCTTTTTTGCTGCTGAAGATGTTGGTGAAGCAATGAGAATGGAACAAGCACAGCCTGGGATGAGAAGCATTCACGCATGGTCCAGGTGTGGCTATGAAGTCCTCCGTAGCTGGCTGTACTTTACAGGCGTCCTGCAAAAGCTGTTTCCCGCTTCCTTGCAGTAGTGCCGACAGCTCTGTTGCGGTCGCTGCGGTGTCTCCCCAATAGCCTCTGTGAAGCCGCCAGAAAGCGCTGTGCTGCCGGTGCAGGGGCTGTCGCCCGCCGGCCGAGGGGGAAGGCGGTCAGCTCTGGGAAAAGGAGCTGTGCACGTGCAAAAGTGTCCAAAAGTGGGGCTCCCCTGAGGCTGCCTCATGGTATGGCTTAGCCATTCGGGGTGGAGACCCCCATCCCAACTAGCCAGTTCCCCCCAGGTTTTCCAGTAAGCCTAGAAGAATTGGAGTAACGTTTCTTTGTGGGGGTAGAGTGGCTGGGTTTTATTAAGAAAGCTTGCAGGGGTCCCCCTGAGGACGCTTTGACCTCTCTGTCCTGGCTCACAGCCCTTCGTGAAAGGTCCTTAGAAAGTTTTCCTTTAGCATGGCTGGTCTCCTCCTGTCCAGCATTTCAGCTGACTCTTTCTCTCTGAAGGATCAAGCTTGGGCACCCATTCCATTCTGCTTTTTCCCAAGCACCATTTTCCCAGGTCTCCTGCGAGGAGTCAGTCTGTCTAACAGCATCTGTCCTCTCAGGGGGTCTGAGAAACTCCAGACTGACATTTGCCAGTTAATTATCTGCTCCTTTGAACACTTCCTCCTTATTAGAGGTTTTCAAAGAAAACACATGACCTTAAGTGTGAATGCTTCAGGAGGCATGGGTTCATACCGGCTCTTTGTGCTCAGACTGACCCACTCCTTGTCCCAGCAGCCGTGGACAATCATCTCCTTCCACTGAGATCCACAGAGATGGAGCCCAGCTCTCCTGTTGGCTCAGCTGCCGATGGTGGTGAGAGAACAGGACTCTGGTATTCCTCAATTAATGCTCTCTGGGATGTAGGTATTTGGAAAAAAAAAAAAAAGCTCCAAGAAAACAGTCTGTCCCAAACAAGGCACCAACCAGAACCTCAGTTAAATTCAAAATCGGTGCTTTCCTTTCATGGAGGAAGGAGAAGCATTTTCTTCACGCTC
Organism: Fulmarus glacialis; assembly: GCF_000690835.1. Taxonomy (NCBI): domain Eukaryota; kingdom Metazoa; phylum Chordata; class Aves; order Procellariiformes; family Procellariidae; genus Fulmarus; species Fulmarus glacialis. The sequence goes on from NW_009228370.1 coordinate 8,760, forward strand.
GGATGACTCACCATGCCTATCTAAAAACCACTGGGATTTTTGGGGGGCGGTTTGAGGGGAGCTCATGACTGGAGTCGAAATCAAATTCATCCAGAGAGAGACATTGGGCATCAGGAAAGGCAGCAGCCAACTCTCATCAGGGACCTGCCTAAAGCCACCTCTCGGGATGACCTGTGGCAACGGTTTCTCCTTGCAGCTACTGACCCTCTGCTCCAGTTCGCACATGCAGACAGCAGAGCGGAGCAGAGGCAGCGTGCGTGCTTCACACCGGGCTGACTTATCTGTCCTTGGCAGCTCCCACTGGAGGAGCAGGATCCCTGAGGCGTTAGCATCCTACTGCTGTTCAGTTCAGTGCTGAGACACGGATTCAGCAGCTTCGCTTCCTGTGCTAGCCTGAAACCACCACCAGTGCACGTCCTAAACAATCTCTGCTCCCTCTGCAAAGGGCAAAAGCCCAGCGAGGTGGGAACTCTGTTGACCCATGCCAATGGCTTGTGCGAGGTCAACAGAAACTGGTCCGGTGTGTTGGCAGGAGGACTGCCATATGTAAGCTAAGGCAGCCTCACAAATGTTACACAAAATTCACCCGAGAGGCAAATGCAGCCTCCCCAGCTCCCGACCAAGAACCGTGACCCAGAGAAGTAGGCTTGATCAAACATGTTCAAACAGGCAGAAAGTGCTGCAAGAGTGGTGAACGAATGGGCAGGAACTCGCTGCCGCTCTGCCCAGAGCATAATCAGACTGAAAAACTGTGTGTATGTGGCTCATGAGAAATGTATGTACAGCTGGGCTGATTTAAGGGGATTGATGCTCTGAGCAAGCGTCACCCTCTCCAGCAGTGACAAACACCAGATGCATCAAAGGTGGCGGTTAAAGCCCTCTGAGGGAAGCAGTTATGCAACGAGCTGACCCGGATGCAGATTTCTTTGCCCTTGAGCTGAGGGAGAAGGCTTAAGCAAGAGTTTTATATCCCTTTCAATCTTGCTTGTATTTAATCCTTGCTAATGCAGCTTGGAAAGCGCTGTGAACGTTTGTTCAGCCCTTCTCTGGGCTCTCAGTTCCGGGGCATGACGACTTCTGCAAGGTTTGGGTGAGTGGCAGATTCAAAGAAGAAGAGGAGAGCACATGTTCTCTCTTGATTTTCTGGGTTTTTTTAGGGTTTTTTCTGGGTTTTTTTTCTGTCTCTAAAGAAGGACAACAGTAAAGCAATAGTCTTACGAGCCAGCTCTGACCTCATAGCATCCTCATTCTCTCCCCCTCTTGCTTTCTCTTTTTAATATATCTTGTTTGGATGAAATATCATATACTTATCCTTAAGCCTGGATCTGGAGGCGCTGAACTGCTTTACCTTATAGTATTCTGACAACCTAAATAGATGTTAGGTTCAGCTGTTCCCATGCACAAGTCAGTATCTGAAATTCTCATCAGCGGTGCTGAGCACTTCTGAGAATCAAGTTATCCCTTTCAGATGCCAAGATAAAGGTCTTGCAGTCTCCGCTTACGCACCCAACTCTAATAAATGCTGCCCTGTACACTGGAAAACCATTAATTTAACCATTAATTTTTGCCTGTTATTGGATGATGCAGAGTGCTGTGAACCGGACTCTTCTTCATGGCTTTACGGTAAGGTACAGGCAAATACAGACCCTTGGAAAATGTGTTTGCTGGCAAGGAAGCTCAGTGCAGCAGATGTCTGTGAAGCCTTGAAGAGCAAGGCTGAGGGATGGAGATGCTGTGTCCCAGAGGTGTGTAGATCAGAAATTCCTGACTGCTCAGGGACTGGACTGCTCTGTCCATTTTATTTTCCATTTAATTCATCCGTGAGTGGGATTTGGCACCAGCTAGTTGTTTAGCTGTCCCATCCCTTCACATCCATCTGGGTAGGCTGAATTTTTGTCTGGCTCCGTAAGCTACTCCTGTGTAGACTACTGCAGACCCAGAGCCTCCTCCTGTGTGCTATAGGTCCAGCTGTTCCTTTTCTAGCCCTTCCTGCCCCGCTTCGTGCAAATGAATGCAGCCCTGGAAAAGCAGGGGAGACATGGAGGCTTCTTCCGAGCTCGTTTCATCATGCTCGTGATAGTCATCTTTGTGCTAGAAAGCCCTTCATCTGTTTCATCACATTTTTCCCAGAGTATTTGGTAGGCCAGTGTTAGCAGATCCATCGAAGTACCCGTTAGAGCCCTAGTGATGAATAGTTGGACCAGTGAACGGTAAATAAATATATCCAAGGCCCCCGTGTAAGATCCTACTGCCCACTTGTTACAGGGGTGTGTTGGACTAAATCCTGCAGAACTGGTGCAATGCAGAAAAGTGGGAGAAGAAATGGGGGTAAAAGGCCAGGAAGACTTGGAGCAAAACAGTTCTAGGGCATGGTGCAAGGTAGTTATTTGTCAATATGCTCTTGGAAGAAAATGTAATTGTTGGAGAGCTGGCCTTGGAGGAATGTATGGATTTGTGATTCCATCCACCTCTGATTAAAGAGCCTTGACCGTGTGTTCCTGTGAATTATGTGTCTCCTGTACTTTGAATTTCTGTTTGTAGCTGACGCTTATCCTAAGGTATTTGGTGGAACTGCATAAAAGTTATTATTGTCCTGGGGGGCAGAATGTTCCAGCTGGCTTCTTTTTTTTAAAGAGTATTTTTGTAAGCTAAGGCCTCTGCCAGTGTGAATCATGCGGTGATTTGCTATGCCGTAACAATTGGCTGCCTCAAACATAGGGTATGAATATAAAGGTCACTGAAGAATTTATAGAGTTAATGATTTATTTCATCTGTCACTTCAGACAGAAGAATTACGGGCTCCGTCTTGCCCAGCTGGGAAGAAACTTAATGCCGACTGCAGACAGTTTTTGCACTACAGTTTAGTGCTGGTGTGTGCTTTATCTTGGAGATTTGATTTGTCCCCACCTGTTCAGAAAACTAATTTTAATCTTAGTCCTGCAGCCTTTCTCTCCTCTGAGAAACTGGACCTTTACTGTGTCAGACTGCTTCTTATGAGTAGGAAGTGGTGGGAAGGTGCTGGTGGCACCGGGATGCTCGATCCGTCTGTCCACCTGTAGCTCCCCGTGCTCCCCTGCTAGCCGGGGAGACCACCCTGTGGTCCCCCCCTGCCTCCTGGACACAGAAGCGGGTTTGACTTGTGTGGTACGGTCATAAAAACAGGTTGGGCTATTGTCCTGATCTAGATGGCGGTGGTCAGGCGTGGGCTGCCCAGCAGGGACCCTCAGACAGCACTCGCCACACGTTTGCATGCCTTATTATCTTTTTTCCCATTTTTGATCATCCTTGTGGTAGCCCTTGCTCCTCCCTTTCTCCGCCCCAGTCTCCTCCCAAAGAAACAGCCTGCCCCATTTATGGTTTTCCGATGGGTCCCAGTTTTGCGACATCCATACTCAAATTTGCTACTTCTGATACTATTCTCTAGGCATTTTTAACCCTAACTGGTGTTACTGAGATGGTTGCCCTGTGCTGCTGGCCTTGCAGCGGGTGAGCCAGCTAAACGTCTGAGGGGTTGGGTGCTCTAACACCACTGCTTTGTACTGAAATGCTTGGGTTCGAAGGCAGAGAGGTGAGCTCTTCAAAAGCACTCTTCAGTTGGCCCATGTCTGCTCTGGTTGATCTTGGTGGTGATAGAGTTAAATGAACACTTTGAAAATCCTGCCTGACAGCCCACCTGAAGGGATTTCATGTTCCTGCGGCTGTTTTTTCACTAAAAGGTAGATAAGCTGTGTTTATTTTGACTCTACAGGCAGAAGCACTTGCGTGGGATCATGATGTATCGGCTCACGCCCAGACTGTTGCCAAGGCCAAATATGAATTTTTATTTGGCTTGGAAGAAGAGAAGCCCTCAGAAATGGGTAAGTGCTATTTATTACTATTGTGTGCAAAAACCAAAAAAATCTCTTAAGCCACTCAGGAAAGTTTTGCAGAAGCTCCTGCCTCATGACCCCACAAGGGCTCGCTCACTGAGCTACGCTGCCCTTCGCCGGACCACAGTGCATGTGCCAGACCACAGGAGCCTGCTGGTTTGGCCCCAGAAAATGACAGCAGTTCCCTGTCTTACGGCCCCACCTTTCTCGTTGGCTCACCCGGGCCACCTCGATGTGACGACGGGGACTCGTGTGCCGAGGACACGTTGGCGGAGGGAGTCCCAGCACTTCTCTGCAGCGGAGTCGTTTCAGCCACGCATTCTGCAATTGCACATGCCGAAACACGGCCATCTCTGCCTGGAGGTCCTTCCAGGAACGCCCTTCGTGGTCTGCATGCTGCTCTTCCTACAGCTAGAGGTAGATAAGATTTTAATTTAGAAACTTGAGGTGGTACCTGAACTGCCCCGTCTTCTGTAGTTAGTAATTCAAGAAATCCAGGTGCAGTATTTCTGATGTTATGCCTAAGGATCAGTCTAGTTTCTGTTCTTTTCTTGTAAATACAGGGTGTTTTCTACATTGTCGCGGCTCAAGCTTAGAAGAAAAGAAATGTAGTTACTACACCTATTTCTCTTGCCTCACTGTAATTATCAACAACCCCTGCCCTCTTTGCAAAAGTATTTCCTCAGGCTGTTCTCTATGCACCTTGATCCTTTCTAATTGCAAACTTTCGGGAATGTCACTTTTAATTAAAGAAGACTCCCTTCTTGCCAGAGAAGGGCAGCACTTTGTACAGAAGCAAGCCGTGTAGGCTCCTCCATTTCAGTAAGGAAAAGAAGAAAAAAAAAAGAGAAAAAAAGAGCAGAACTGAAGTCTGGAAGGTGAGTAAGCAGTTTCTCCCTGGATTTTCTAAAGTTTGTCTTCCACTTGGGAAATCCTAATTGCAGAGTGGAGGGGAAAAAACCCAAAACAACCAAAATGTCCCCATTTAGGAATTTTAAAAACTTTTACAAATTGCCACAAAATGTGTATCGGATTATTACATGAATCATGATGACCTCATTTCTTGTTTGGATAGACACAGTGTGAGAGCACTGTCAGCAGGCATTAGTACATTTCCAGAGGTTGGCATTAAATAAAGTATGCTGTGTCTAATAAATCCAAGTGAATCTATTGTTATTACTAACCAAAACAATTATCAAATGTGATGGGTATTCTGAGCTGACTGAGTACCGAGTCCTAAAATAAAGGGCGGCAAGGAATAAGCCAGGTATATTGGCTTATGTGTGTACTACTCTGTATTTTTCCTGTGCCGCTTCTTGCCTTATTTCTGAATCTCCTTCTGTTCCTTTATTAATCAGAAACTACCATTAGGAGCTAACAATTAATGAAATGGGAGTGACTTCAAGGGAGAGTTTCCAAATATTTAATGGTGGTTGACATAAAAAATTTGTGGATTGTACCCGAAAACTGAGTGACATTGTGCCTACCCAGGCTGGCTTCATGCTGTCACAGACAAATGCATCCTCCTCCTCCTCCAGGAAGACGTTTGACAGTGATGGATAAATGAGAGTGGTGCTGTCCCTTCTACTTTTTTGCTTCAAGCGAGCTTTAACTGCTTATTAACTGGAGATGAATGAGGACGGGGCGACTGAGGGCACAGTAGTACAAACCCAGGGCTCTGTGCACCAAATCGTGGCTTCCTTTGATTTGACATATGTCGAATATGTCATGACATACGTTTTGGGGGGAAGCAGCTATGACCTATGACTGAAAGTTTCTTTGTCCTTCTCTGTGTTAGATGGGGAGGGAAAAAACACCACCAAAAATCCAAACAAACCTGTTACTTTCTAAAGTTGCCTTTAAAAGAAAGAAGACATGCTTTTCACGGGTCAAAGTATGAAAGATTTCAAGCAAACGAGTGACAGGGGCAGGGCCAGGAGAAGTACTGGTGTTTAAACTTGATTGAGAGAACAGCTTGTCACCAGTAAAGCTGAACTTTAATTTATCTAATCCAAAGCAGTTTCACTCGTGCCTCGGCTGGCCTCAGAAACTGAGAACGTAGCACGTAAGCTGCTGAACGGCTTAATTACTTCTGCTTCCCTGTTTATCCTTTCCCTTTCGGCCACAACCATATTGCTGAGGCCCTGCTGGATGCTATTGAGGGTATAAATTTTTTAGTTGGATACTGAAATACTTGCAGTGGACAAGCCAATTCACAAAGAAGGAAGAATAATTGGGGGCGACTATAGCAAACACTTCTGTTTGCCTAGATGGGAGACGGCAGACTTTGTTAATAAGCTGCCATGCTGATTTTTACCTTCCAGGTTGAAGCTTATGGTCATTTTCACAGGTGAGAGGAGGGGGAAAAAAGTTAGATGCCTGAGAAGAGGTGTTTCATTGATGATATTCAAATGCTAATAAAGCTGCCACCTTAAAAACAATTCCTCCTCATTTCTCTCCTTTGCTGCCCTCAGTCTGGTTTTATCTGGGATATTTGTGATTCCTGATGTTCTCATGTGCTCTTGCCTTTACTGCGTGATGCCTCTTGTCTGGCTCCTCTCCTCTCTTGTCTGTTGCCCATCCTTCTGCCCTGGATGCATCAGAAGCAGGTCCAGGCCCCCAGGACCCTCCTCGCATCGTGGGAGGGCTCAGGGCCACACGTCTCCCTGCGGCCCCCTGCTCGTGGGGCTGCTCCTCGCCGCCGTGGGAGCGGGGGGGATGCACTGCGCGCGGCCACGTGCCCCTGTGCCGCCTGGCCGCCTCTCTCGGCAAAAGCCCAGCCTTCTGCCTTCCAGCAAAAGAAAATGTTTTTTAACAGCTGAATTTGGCTGGGTTGGACAAGACGTCTTCTCAGCCTCGTTGACATAAAGGGCGCTTGTTGTATATGGAAACATACCCTCCTCTGGAACCAGCCATGGAAACAGTGATCGCTATTGAGCAGCCTTCTCTTTAGGCTTGGACACGCTACAGGGTACTGATTTTTATGAATTTGCAGTTAATACATTTAAATATCAAAAAGAAAAAAAAAAGTCCCGACAATGTGACTTAGTCCTAAAAACTGCTTTCTTGGGAAAAAAAGGGGGGGACGCCACAAAATAATTGCTTAAGTAAACATGAAAGCCAAGTACCCCATAATTCCTGTTATATGAGAAAATAAATCCAAGACAGTTGTTAGGAATAAAATAGCTTCTTAAGTTTCATAAACAGTCTTTTCTCTGGTGCTTCTAGGAGGAGAAAGCTTTCACCCCTCCTGTGTAACAGAGGGTTTAATCTCATCCTTCACAAAACCCTGTACAAATAGTCCCCGGCTTGCTATGCAAATCTGGTCTTTCCTAACAGCTGCTGGAAGAAGCTTGTTTTTGAATTCCTGGTGAAACAAATAGCTTTTTGGAAAGCCTGTCACTTGCTGTTTTGTGTACAGTGAGGTGTCATGAGGCAACTGAGCTCATTCAACAGCTTGCTTCTGGCAAAGGAGATGGTCCCAGCCGCACACTGCTGCGTATTGTCTCGTGCTAGTTCTTGTGCTTATCTGTTTTCTTAGCAAGCTCAAGCCAGCAAAAACTGAGCAACAAAAAAACCCCAAACAACACCAAAAAAAAAATTCTAAAAAAAATTTCTCCTGGCAACTTGTGCTGAATCACCTCTGCAAGGAGTCAAACAGTGCCAGAGCTGACACATGAAAGAAAACTGGGTAAAAAACTGGCTGGACGGC
>NW_009228371.1:0-3486 GCF_000690835.1 Fulmarus glacialis
GCCTCGACGCGCCTGCCCCCAGCAGCCGGCCCGGCCAGGGCCCTCGGCGCGTGCCGTGCTCGGAAAGGACCGTCACTCCTTACCAGCGGTGATTTGCGAAGAAATGAAGACAAAACAAGTGCAGGAGGAATTAGATTTTTGCAGGTTCACGAACATGAAGCACACGTGAATGCAGACGTTAGACCTACCCTGCGGCTGGACTTGATGTCAGGGGAATCGCCACCAACGCAGCTGTAGGTCAGACCACGCTCTGTGGCTAAGCCAAGCTCTTACAGATTTTTCTCCCAGAAGTTAAAACTTTTGTATTGCTTGGCCATGATTTGGCCATGTTAAATAGACAAACCAAAGGAAACAGATTAAACGATTTGGTTGAAATGAAAGAGATTGGATTTTCTTGCCGGGACAAGTCCTTACCTCTGAGAAAGAATTAAGCATGTTGTTCAACCCAATTAACTGTTTTCTGCTTTCAGAGGCAATTCCATTTAATTTCTTAAAATTGAAAAAACTGAATTGAAAATATAAATTTAATTGAAAAATTGAACATCTTGAATTTTTAAACAAATCACAGAATTTTACATTTGTTACATTACAGCTGTTAGACACACTATAGAACTAGTCTTTGCAGAACTTGTTCCCACCGTACCAGGGCAGTTGTCCCAACTAATGCACAAAGTCTCACTGGAAACTCTGGCATGCAGCTCATGGCGCAAATTCAAGCAGTGAGGAATATTTGTCCCTTAGATCATGAAACGGGTCTAGCTCTAATGCTTTTCTCCAGAGGAGGGCAGAATATTGCAGGGTGAAGATGACTGACCTATACAGACAAAAGGAACTCCCAATCTGCTTCACTCTAATATTCCTGAAAGTGAAGCAAAAAAAATTAGGAATGCCAAATTTCTTATCTGCACCTCTAAAATCAACCCAAGTTTGATGTCATCTTTACTAATGAGAACTACCATACGGGGCAGCTAAAGGTTCACCCACCCACAAGCTCTGGTTTTCCTTCAGGAGGAGCTGCCGCACACCCCAGGCTGGAAAAGGAGGTGTCACCTCTCCTGCCACTGCCGTTGTGCCTGGAGCTATCTTAAGGCGGCTGCTTACATCAGCTCTGGGTGTGCAGAAGGGGATCCTAACTGGTTTGTCTCTGTGACCGCCATCAGGCATGGTGCCCCTGAAATAAACACTTGCCCAGAGGAGGAGGCAGCTTTCTGCTGCCTGGTCTGCAAGCACAAACCACCCAGCAGAGCGTGCTGCAGACACGGGGCTCTTCCCCCACTCACCCTGGCTATTGCTATGTTCCACCCATAGCACCTTCTTCTTTTCCACTCAATGTGCAAACACATAGATCTACAGTTTCCAAACTCTCCTTGGTTTTCTCCTCATTTTACCTTCCTATTCTTCATTGAACCCCCCCCAAAACACTGCCTTTCCCCCAAGAAAAGTTTCTTTCAGACCCTTTGCCTCCCATCATTTCCTCCACAAGTGCCTGTTAGAAAATCCAGTTTTTCATTTTCCAGAAGCTTTTGCCCCATTCCAACAGTGGTAAATGCCTTCTTCCACATTCCCAGCATTTGCAAATGGTTTGCATCTCAGCTGAATTTCCCCCTTTCTTTGATTTTGCATTAAGTCCCCGCACTCTTTGTCTTATTACTTTCCCAGAGCCGTTAGGAGCAAAGACCCTATCAGGTGAGCATGGGAGGGAGGAAAAAGGGAGATAAGGTAAAGAAAACCACGTGATTGGGGCTGAATCAGAAGCCCCAGGTTGGGACTGACTGGCTCTGCTGAGAAGGACATGGGGGTCCTGGTGGACAATAGGCTGAATGTCTGCAGTATGTCTTGGCTGTGGTGAACATACTGGGCTGTATTAACAGAAGTGCACCTGGTAGGTTAAAGGAAGTGATTGTTCCCTTTACTCAGCACTCATTAGATCACATCCGGCAGACTGTGTCTAGGTTCGGGCCTCACAGTGCAAGAAAAACATTGATAAACTGGAATGAGTTCAGAGGAGGGCCATGAAGAAGTTTGAGGCCTGGAGCATGTGAAGGGTGGAAGGAATGAGGCTTTTTCAGCGTGGAGGAGCAGCAGAAGTGAGCTGAGGTAGATGTGAAGCAGCCACCTGAATTTCTGATTAACCAATGGAGAAGAACGAGTATAAGAACAATCCATCCCAGTGTGCCAGGAGTCGAGCAAGTACAGCAGGAAGCCAGACTGGCTGAATGGGGAATTCTGGATTGAGTTTAAATGCAAAAATGAAGAGCATGGAAGATGGAAACAGCATTGAGCTACTCAAGAGACATACACAAGCATTGCATGGACATGCAGGGACAGAGCTGGAAAAGCCAGAGTTCAGCTGGACTTGCTGAAGACCAAGAGAAGAAGAAAAAGTTCAGCACGTGAAGACCTTGCCCTTCTCCCATCTGCTCCAGGTTTATAAAGAGAGAGCCATTCTCTGCCACAAGATAGATGAGGTTTATCTTAGTGTCCTTCCTCTTTTCCAAGTATAGAATCAGCACAATCCATGATTGTCTGGTTTCGGCTGGGATAGAGTTAATTTTCTTCCTACTAGTTGGTTTAGTGCTATGTTTTGGATTTAGTATGAGAATAATGTTGATAACAAACTGATGTTTTAGGTGTTGCTAAGTAGTGTTTACACTTGGTCAAGGACTTTTCAGCTTCCCATGCTCTGCCAGGTGCACAAGACGCTGGGAAGGAGCATAGCCAGGACAGCTAACCCAACTGGCCAACGGGGTATTCCATACCATATGATGTCATGCTCAGCATATAAAGCTGGGGGAAGAAGAAGGATGGGGGGGACATTCAGAGTGATGGTGTTTGTCTTCCCAAGTAACCACTACACGTGATGGAGCCCTGCTTTCCTGGAGATGGCTGAACACCTGCCTGCCAATGGGAAGTAGTGAATGAATTCCTTGTTTTACTTTGCTTGTGCACCGCTTTTGCTTTGCCTATTAAACTGTCTTTATCTCAACCCACAAGTTCTCTCATTTTTACCCTTCCGATTCTCTCCCCAGTCCCACCAGGGGGGAGTGAGGAAGTGGCTGTGTGGGGCTTAGTTGCTGACTGGGGTTAAACCACGACAATAATCCACCTCACAGAGGTGCAGGATCAGCTGAATGATGATGCCTTGGACCCCATCATCTTCTGAACCTGAAGCTTATCCTGCTCACTGCAGAGGTATGGGCCTTCAAGGCAGGCAGCCAAGTCAGGTCCAAAATCATCTATGCCTGCCCATTTCACTGCATCCCTCTTTCAGCCAGCCCCCTGCATGCTGTCGTAGCCAAAAAGCCAAACACAGTTTCTGAAATCCACCATTTGCAACCATGGAAAGGCAGAGCTCCCCTCCCTCCTGCTAGGGGAGCCAGAATTCCCAGAGGGTCACTGTGGAGCCTATATCCACCAACAAGCTGCTGTGTAACATTGAATTAAAGGTGATCTCACAGGGTGATTTGAGACAGCCAGCATGGCTTC
>NW_009228372.1:0-4492 GCF_000690835.1 Fulmarus glacialis
CCCGAGCCCGGGGCTCCCGGAGCGCGGTGCTGCCTGCCGCTGCGGGCCGGCTGCGAAACCCATCCTCGGTCCTCGCAGCAGCGGGCGCGCTGAGCCAGCGCTGCCTGCCGTCCCTCCCCACGGTGCCAGCTGTTTCCGACAGCCACGCTGCTGTGTGCTAAGCAATGAACGCTGTGAGAGAAGGAATTTTCGTTTCTGTAACGTACAGTCCCCCCTGGACAAATTACACAGTTTAGAGTCCTGGGCCGCAGGAAGCTGCCTTGCTGCTGAAGTGCTGCCAAATACAGCATTTTTTTCAGCTGACAATCACGTAAAACGAATTTGAATGACCAAAGCAGAATAAAGTGTATGTTTTCAGGAACAAACAAAACATGTGTCATGGGTTTCTACATCTAGCAGCAGAGTTTTAACATAACACAGAGTGGAAATCAATTAAAATAGTTCCTGTTGAACAGAATCCATTGTGTTGCAAGTGGAAGGACAGAGTGCCAACCACTACATTGTACAACCATTTTAACAAAGTCTCATAGCAATGACTATCAGCTTCAAATAGATGCCTCATGCCAACTTCGGGGAAGCAACAACAGCATACACTCAAATGGTAATCTGCTACTGAATACATACAAAAAACCCTCTACGCAACACTTCAGAAATTACTACTGTTTTAGCAGATTTTTGCTTTATACCCATGCCTATTCCCAAGGCGTCTACTAACTTATTAGGTACTTCCTTTCTGAAAAGAAGGATTAACTAAAAGCAATAGTACTCAGAAGCACTGACATCGCAACAGCTTCCCCGCACACCAGCTCTGCTCCCAGCAGGACTGTGCCATCGCCCAATGCCCCCTGCCACTGCAGGTCTCCAATCCACATCACAGGCAGCCTGGCACTCCAAACAAAGCTAAGCACCAGCGAGCAAACAAGCAGATTAGATAAACACAGAAATTACTAAAACACCTCCAAAATTCCCAGAATTGACTAAATAACATGAACTTACTTGACAATTTGAGCTAATAAAAATAAAAGTCATCCCTGCTGATTTGTGCAATGGTCATTTGCCTTTTGTTTGTGTAACTTTCACCATGGACATGGGTGAGACTGCATTCATTTGTACTAGAGTTTGGGCTTGAACTGCTGTCTGATGGAAGGGACCTCCTTCTTGTCCTGCTCGCAATTGTTAGAAAAGATCGTCTAATATTCCTCATGGATTCCCAGAGCAAAGATAATTAAGACCAGGGCTAGCAGAGTTTGAAACTCTTGAGTTCATAGTGAACCGCTACTTCATGAAGTTGTTTGTTGGTCAGGTCTGTTTTTCATGAAAAGCCATTTATACAATCAAACAAAATCTTCTCTCTGCCTAGAATTTTCCTGAATTAGAAGAGCAATGCAGCATTTTCTTAATACCTAGTTCACAACAATGCATTAAACTGAAATGTAGCCACCTACAAAAATTACATGGCATAAATCATTTAACTAAGAAAAGCACTTTGATTTCTCCTCTTTTGCTGTTCCCTTACTAACACCATGATCATTTTCACTCACTCCAAGTCCTTCAAAACGATCATTTTCACTCCATTTTCTGGAGCCTCCCCTATCCTTCACCTTCGCATCTGCTTTCTAGTCCATGCACTCTCTTTTTGGCCACCTTCTCTTCCAGCTATCTCCTGCACTAGAAGAACTTCACATACACTACATAGCAGATAATTTTCAAACATTGTCACCTTGCTTATGAAAGGATTAGATTGAACTTGTGCTAACGACAAAGAAAGAAGGGAGGCAATAATGAACAGTGCCTGAACTATTTCCTCCTTCAGCCATGTAGCTGACAGGAATGTGGAGCCCGGGGTCGATCTCATTCAGGGCACCTCAGCAGCAGAAGGCTAAGAAGAGAGAGGCGACTGACCGCCTCTTCCACCCTCACACTTGTTTTTTTTGTTGCTTAAAGTAGCTTTTGTAACTGAATGCAGTGCATGATCTCAAACTACTTTTTTCTAGCTGGGACCAACACCTTTTTTGTTCCCTTTTTTCCTGTCAGGTTCTGAAGGGCACAGTCAGGGTGCCAGTCAGCTGTGATCGTTAGCAATGATACTAAACACTCAACAACACAGGATCTGGGTTTTGGTGAAGACGAGTTAACACTGATCCACAGATATAAAAACACGCTGCAAGAAACATAACTACTAACAACAGATCTTTAAACAACAGCCCTTGTACGAGATGACTTCTTATCTGCAGCTGTTTAGAGGACCATTTATTTCTGGACCTGCAAGTGTACATTACCTTCCAGTTCTCCTCAAGCAGCGATTAAACTATACATCTCACTGCTGCGCTCATCAGTCTGTTTTCTTTCTTTAGAGTCCTGCAACTGTTACACCTCTGTATGACCAGAGGTAGACAATCTCATATTAGCACCACATGCAAGCCAGAGTGCTTTTGGCAGTTCTTGCCTACAAGCTGCTGGGAACACGAATTCTGAGCAGAGGCCCTGCTTGATGGTCTGTATTTGACCATACCAATGCCGCCTCAGCTCACCTGTCACCAGCTGGGGAGGAAAGGGTAAGAGACATTTGAACAGCTCTGTCATCGCCCGTGCAAAAGCCTGCACTGCCATCGCACCACAACACAGGCGCCAGCAGCACCGCACCAGCAGCAACGCCAGCTCTCTGCAGGCAGACTGAGCCACGGTACAAAGCCCAAAAACACTGAGGTTCCCACAAGCTGGACTGCAAAGAAATCAAACAGCTTCAAAATAATTTTGTGGTAAACTTCCTAGGGGCAGAGTTGCCAAACTAGCAATTCTGGGGAGGGTTGTACGGGCTAGGGATCTCTGCAGGTCTGCACTGCTCCCCAGGAGAAAACAATCCCTGCCCACCTGAAAATCCAGCCAGTCTGCACAAGCTGCTTCAGGCAAGTAACACTGCACAGAATTATTTTAGCACTATATAGAGTATTTTCATCTTTCCTAGACTGCTCCAGTTCTCTGCACCACAGCTCTAGGGGCTGTGTTATGCCACACTGGCATTAGAGAAATTTTCTTATAGAAGGGTAAAAGGTTTCTTTGGACCTTCCACACTGCTTTAAGACTTCACTCCATCTTCATCCCCCTCCTCCTGTCTCCTCCCTCAAACTCAAAATCTTATTCTTAGAAATGCATAAAATGACAGTGACATTATTTCAAAGCACTTCATACCGTCAACCCTTTTCAGCTCACGTTGGCTAAATCCACAGAACAAATATTCAACACCCCTGAATACAGCCACGCTCCCCCTTTTGCTGCAGCCACTTTACCTGAACAGGGAATTCTGTACTCAGGATGGATGCACTGGATTGAAGTTTCTTTGGACTACTACCAGGAAAAAAATAGCTACAGAAATGCAAAATAAACCCTACTGAGTAATTGTTTGAGCATAATGATCAAAGAAAAGCTAAGCAAAATTCAAGGTTTAAAAAAAAACAACCAACAAAAAAACTCCTTGGAATTTTACCTGGTTTTCTGAAATTTTCAAAACAGCATTTTATATTTGCAGAGGTGGAACATTCATTTCAGGTTTTGGTATGTATTTAAATACTTCCAAGTTGATCAAGGTGATTTAAATTACTAAGTTGAGTCACAATTTAAATAAGCGATTTTACATCTGATTTTGCACTTATTTTTTGTTCTTTTCTAAAGAAAGGTAATTATTGTCCAACACAAATGAACATATTGTTAAGACTAACTAAATACGGACTTTACAGACCATTTCCCAGGGAAAAAGGCAGTCTTGTTATGACTAACAGGGGATGGAAGGGAAGATGATGACTTTTAACTGTTACTGAGAGCATGCTGGGCTGGCTTGCAGTTACGGGGAGGGACAGCCGCCAAAGTTACTGCTGCGAATCTTTGCTTACCCCAACCAAGAATTCAGGCAAGAGAGATGCAAAAAGTGCATGGAGTAATAGCAAGAGAGAGAAACAGGGCAAGCATGCTGTGAGGGAAGCATCCAGCAAAGGAAGGAGGGGGGCACAAACGGCAGTTCACGTGAAAGGGCAGCCTAAGTCACAGCTGATTAGGAAGGTCTGCTTTACACTGCGTTTGGCATATTTCATTAACCAAGCCTTCACCAAAGCAGCTCATGCCTCTACTTTAATACCCAGGAACCCAGGTCCCTAGTTTTTATAGTTCACATTTTACCATAATAGAAAGCGATACATTTCTTTTGATTATTCACTCTCTTACAAATAGAGTATTTCAAGTTTACTTTTAATTGGAAAACAGGCTTACAACAGCTAGACTGTGCTAATTCTGCAAGAAAAATTATCAAAACATTTTGCTATTAAAGCCTGCTTATTACTGAACTAAATTAACCACAACTAGCCAGTTGATCTTCTTGTCTGGGTGACCTGGGGATGTGGGGGGGGTATAAGATCGCCCTGTTTCTCAGTTCACAGATCAGATGCAAACATGCTTCTCTGCTTTCAGCAGTCCCAGCCGACTTCCCAGCTCCAAGCCCACC
>NW_009228373.1:0-14624 GCF_000690835.1 Fulmarus glacialis
AATGTTCCCCCCTGCATCCAGTAAAGGATAGAGATTGTCCTTGGCTCTCTTTTTGTCATTAATATATTCGTAAAAACATTTTTTGTTGTCTCTTACGACAGTGGCCAGGTTGAGTTCTAGCTGGGCTTTTGCCTTTCTAATTTCCACTCTGCACGACCTAACGAGATCCCTGTACTCTTCTTGAGTTGCCTGCCCCTTCTTCCACAAGTGGTAAACTCTCTTTATTTTTCCTGAGTCCCAGCCAGAGCTCCCCCTTCAGCCAGGCCGGTCGTCTTCCCCGCCCGTTCTTCTTACGGCACATTTATTATCAGTCACTTCCAGTATTTCACTGGATCCTTTTCTTTTGAATTTTTTTTATTGATTGCACTATATTTAGTCCAGAAAGTTTCCAGTTTATTGTAGCAGTGGCATAATCTGATGTCTTCCTCCAATGATCTAGGAGCTTTTACAGAAGTCACCCTATAAAAATTGTCCAGTTAATTATAACATGGTGCTCTCTTTCTGATAAGCTTTATATTAGTTATAACTAGTTACATGTTGACAGTAATAGTTAAATTGTTCATTTCAGAACCAAAAAGCAAAATCTATCAAAAAAGATACAGGAAGACAACATAACAAATAATTCATCCTCATCTTAGAGTCTAAAGCCACTTAGGACTTTTACAAGGGTTTTCAGTCTTGCTACCTGATTGCTGGCTTATAGCCCATAAAAACATATGATGCTTGTTCTTGAAGTTCAGTAATTCATCAAGGAGCTACGTGCAATTATTACATTTCTAACAATTACTTTTCTTGATTGCACACTAAAATCTCTTTCTCCTGTCAGGGCTAATGGCAGGGTATTGTTTATCATCTAGCTGATCATACTGATATGACACATCTATTTTAATACTGACTGTATGTGTATTGATACCAAGTGCTAGCCAGCCAAGAAACAATTAGGGACCCTATGGTGTAAGCACCCTAGTCCCATTAACCTCAGTGGAAGCCATTTGTGTATGAATTGAAGGAGAAACTTTGGCCCTGAATTTACCAGACAGCTGGAGTGTATTTTTATCTTATTTCTATGGTGTCAGTAGACATAACATAGCAATCTGCATGGGTTTGCATAAATCCAGCAAGAAATGAGCATATTGCTCTCTACAAATAATTTTTTCCCATTTTTCTGGCTTTGAAAGTGTTTTGCAAAGACAGTGTTAAACTGATATAAGCCAAAAAAGGATTAAAAGTTAGTAGTACACCAGGCAGGTCTGTAAGCACAGGTGGGCTCAGCTTGCACACCAGGTTGCCCAGACATGACACCCAGGACAGTAGGAAGCTGTAGAACCGCATAAATCTCATGGGCTCATCCACCTCTCATGGACATCACTAACAAACTTTGATGAAGGGCAGGCCTATTTGCTAACATAAAAAAGAAATTATACCCAGTTCAAACTGGTGTAGGGACAATAAAATCAGTGAGACCTATCCCTGTGATAAGCCACATGAAAGCCAGCAGTCACAATATTGCATAATGGATATTTAATACGATGCAATTAAACCTCAAATGTAGCATATTATCTTGTGCTTGAATGCAAAGTGTAAAAAAAAATTATGTGCCCAACTTCAACTACCAATAGGAAATTCTCCTCTTTTTCATGTTTTGTAAAAGTCCTAAATATTAACATGCTGGTGCTAAAAGTGAAAGCTTGTAGGAATAGCTGTCATGGTTTCCTCCTTCCACTGGTTAGAAGGCACTCACTGAGAGGCTGTGAGAAAGGGACTGCAAACAGTGCTCTCAGGAGGGAGCTGCTGCCTATTGCCAGCCCTAAGGATGAGGTAGGCAGTGGAAAAGCTTTGGCAGCTTGACATTTTTTGTTGGATTTTTCTTTTCAGATTAAATTCTTTTCTTTATTCATGTGCAGAATTTTTATTGGCCTCTTGTCTCCAGGATAGGACCTAATATATCATTGTATGCATTTGGTCTCAATAACTGTTAGTGAATATTTTCTTCTCTTAACATGTTCTTCATAAATTACCACAATTTTCCATTGTAATTATTTAGTTAACTGTCTCCTTAAGAACACTAATCGTTAGCCCATCTTATATGCTTCTCTGGACAAGTAAACAGATGCATATAAAAAAAAGTTTTTTTTTTTAATAAGTGACTAGGCAGTTGCAGTTTTGTTAGAAAACATGTTTTTAATCAAATCTCCCTTGAAAATAGAGGTTTCATCCATAAGGGAAATATTTCAGAAAACTCAAGGGCTCCTTGTTAATTCCCAAGATATTTAACTCAATTTTTCCTTTGTCCACATAGCCCCATTTTCAAGTAAATAAGATGCCTTTCAGAATACTTTATTCCTTACTTCTTCCTTATTTTATTAAATTATCTACTTACTTAAACATTTTTGTTAGATTCATAACATAATTTTTTTCCTCCTCCTTATCCTACTGTAGCCTCTGCATTGGATACAGCCTGTGACAGAATAAAACACTCATTCTTTTTTAAGAAAAACAAAAACATCCTGTAACTCCTGTTTAAACTGCTCCAGATATCTGGTTTTATACTGTCGCATGCTAACATTTCAGGAGCACTACTGAAATAATTATTATCCTCCAATAATTCTGTTGTCCCAGAGCTCTTGAAAATACAGGATTTGGTCAAACCTATGACCAAATTGTTGCATCTTAAAGAACTGAATCATATCACAGAAATTAAGTGTGTATATTCGCTTAAACTGTGGCAAATACAAGATAGTCCTATTCCTACTAGTACTACTATGTCTACTGTTCTTCTAAAATAATTCCGTACCACCTGCAAACTGTCACACCTGTACTTGGCCATCTTCCTGACCATTTTACCAGTACAGGGATCAATACAGATCCCTGAGGGAGAATATTCCTAACATTCCTCCCAGGAAAAACTGACCACTTATTCCTACCCTTTGTTTCTTATCATTTAAGCAGTTGTCTCTCAGTTGTCTCCACATGACAAGCCCTTCCCTCTTACTCTGTAGGGGCACAGCTTCTGTAAGAACATCTGGCAAAGGAGACTGAAAGTCCAGCTACACCATACCGGCTGGATTTACCCTTACTCACACGGTAAATCCTTCTCTCAAAGAACCTTATCGGGTTTGCAAGTCATACCCACATCTGCAAAACTTACTCACTCTTCCCCAAAACATCATATCTGTGTATCATATTCTAATATGTTCTCCAGCAATTAAGCTAGGCTTACGTAAAGACAGTCTAGAAATAAAATTCTGGATTAGTAGCTGACAGGATATCAAAGATTTGTGTCATATTCTCTTAGCATCGAAGCCAGCTTAAGCAATAGTTAACACGTCCCAATTACCAGTACAGGATTTTCCTGTCAGAGTACTTTTGGCACTCCTGGAAATACCATTTAGGTCCTGAAAAATTTTTCTTCCTTAATTTGTCACTACAGAACAAATCTATCCATGTTTCAGTTGGAAATAGCTCTTCAGACTCTTCTCCAGTAAAGCATGATTTGAGTGTATGGTCTCTTTTGTAATGAATACCAGTGCAAGGAATTCATTTTGCTTTGTGCAATGATCTGGATTTTCCTTCACAGGTCCTTTTATATCAAGATCATCCAATGTTCCTAACTTCTCTTTAAAAGGCTTTTTTCTTTTGATTCACTGGAAAGAGTTTTTTATTATCAATATTTATTCTTTCAGCCAGTTGCTCAACAATTTTTGGCCTGTCTAAATGTGGTTTTACATTTAAGACTGCGGTTTTACTTTAAAGAGATTACAGGCCAATACTTGCACATGAAGATTTTGAAGCTAAACATATTCCATATCGGAAGGATGGATTTTTGTATCATTTAAGCATTAATTAATCTGATTTTTAAAATGTTGGTAAGAGGTGTTAAGGGAAGAATTTTTGCTTGTATAGTACATCTCTCAAAAGTGTTGGAAAGTATAGAAGTATAGATGTTTTGCTGCCTTATTCAAAGAAGGTTGAAGACACTTGAGCTGCAATTCTCAGAACTGAGTCAGCCTTAAGGTTTAGGCCTCCGGGCATGCAGCTGCTCTGTTTCTTGAATGAAGCTGCTTCAGGACTTACATTGTATGTCTGTCCTCAGCCTTCCTCTGCTTGCTGTACTTCGAGAAACTGCACATAAATTCAACCTGTGCATTGATGTCCATTTCTTTTACTTCCCCATGCAAGCCTTTTAGATAGTTCAGAACCTCAAACAGGATTCTGGATTCTGCTTTAAAACTCTACAAAGCACGTATTTTTAGGTGCTTTTGTCTTTTACTAGGTCATTTAATGCTGCCACATTTTCTTCAAAAGTAAAAAATGTCGTGAATAGACTTTTTCTACTGCCATTCTGTTAAAATTGCTGTAAAATTTTTTCTAGATTATTTTATATATTTTTAAAATAAAGATTAAGCTATAGAACCATTTATTTTTTACTGCTTTGTTTAATTATATAAAGGATCAGAATATTACATGCAACACCAGCTCTATTAAGCTCAACATAACTTGAATTTAAATTTAACCTTTGCCTCCATCCTTTGTGTATCCTCATATCTTTAAAAGTTCATGCCATTAAGTAGCAGGCAGAATAGTCTTTGTATTTTAATCACCAACATTTATGTCTAAATATGTTCTTGATTTTAATTTATACAAACTAAATTTTTTTCTAAATCTGTTTTGTTTTGGGATGTTTTTGTTTGCAAGTGTTTTTTATGTGATATCTTTTAACAGTTCTCCCTCATGTTGGAGCAAGAGGAATTTTACTTTTAAAAAGAGCATCTAATTTGTTGTTTGTACAAGGACTTGCAAATACTTTAGAAGAGCTGGACAGAACCAACTACTTGCACAGATATTTTCAGCTTTGATTGGTGGCAGTGGTTGTCGAGGGAAGCATGGATCAGAAATTTAGGCTATTTGGAAACAAAGAGGAGGTGTTTATTTGCATAAGTAGAGAAAGCAAACTGTGGAAAAACAAGGTAGAGTCCTAAATTTTCAAGAGCACTGTGTCAAAGCTCATCCTTAATTAAAAACAGCATTATCTTGGACATATTACTTCAGTATTAGGTACATTTTGCATTCTAATCCCCTTACTACCACTCATGACATCAATACCAGTCTAACTCAGTTTTCCAATCAAATTAAATGATGATAATAATATTTAATAACCTTCAGATATTAAGTGGATTAAACACATTTCCTGAGTTCTTCTGAGCTGCAGCATGCTGCGCAAGTGAAGAATGGTTTTGCAACTAGAGGTAGCATGGCAAAGAATAATTTATGCTCTTAGGGTTTTATAAATAATTGTCACCACTTTCCCAATCCTCCAACTTTTATCAATAGAGTTATAGATGATATCTTGCAGAACATTAAGCACAGATAATTTACAGGTGTAAATATAGGCACATTAAACCTAATACTAAAAAAAAAAAGCGCTATATGGATACATAGTGTACAAATATGAAGTCTGCTCTAAGATTCAGCCACAAAGCTCAGCTTCTCTAGGCAATTCTTGAACTAAGCAGCCAGATACTGAAGATGTTTCTGACCTCTGACAGCATTTGCCATATCATTACACAGCAACAACTCAAGAACAGCCACTTTACCAGGAGACCTTCAGAGTAAGATTTCCTTTCATCTTAATTCAGTTACTTTCTTGGAAATTCTAATAGATGAATCACCATCCTTCAATCATAGTGTCTAGAAGTGAATGTTATGGCTGTGTACTGTTGCAAAATCTGATGATTTTGTCATGAATCTAATAGTACGTATTGTTTGTTTTAAGGCAACAGCTCCTGAAATTATATGGAAAGAGCAAATCTCAGCTTTTTCTTCAGTCTCTGGAGGCAAAAGCTACAATAATAAAAAACCCAGTGTAATTTTTTTTTCCCTAGCCCTTTTCCCCACTGAAAACCTTAAAATACAATCCTTAACATTTCCAAAAGCAGGAGAAACTCAGCACTTCCTATTTTTAAAATATGTTGGTGTTAAAACTTGCAATAAGGAAGATGAGGAGAGAGGATGAATCACAAGTTTTCAGCAATTGGCGTTAGCAGCATCATGCAGGGTTTCATCTTTTATTCACTAAAACTCATCACAAATATGCTATCAGTTTTTAATGGTGCAAGACTATGGTCAGAGAGAGAATCACTTTCCTTTGCACCTGCCATGGTAGAGACAACCCAAGTAGAACAACTCCTTTGATGTCTGATGTTGCTAAAACCACGAATCTAACTTGATTTTGGCATCAACCAAAGGAATTGCTCACTACCATTGCTTTGTCTCCCATATATATTTTATCATTTTTACCAAATATTTAGCTTGCATTTTTTTCCACGATGAGGGTTTACTTTCATTGCCATATTTTTTTAACCTCTCTGGTCCTTTGTATTTTTTCTGGCTTTAGTTTTGGCAAGATCTTTCAGTGCAACATCATCAGCAAATCTATTTAATATGATCTTTATTCCATTCTCCAAACCACTAAGATGTTAATTAAAAACAGCTCTTACACTGAGCATTCTATTGGCTTGAACAGTTAGATATTTTGCCACTTATCATTATCCTGTTTTCTAATCTCTGTGGCCCCATTTACATAAAAGGTTGAATTATGTTTTCAAATTATGGTTCATGAGACTTTACTAAGTACTTGAGCTAAGACAATGTATGTTAAGCTACTGTATCCCATTCTTTCATTAATTTTGAAATTCTTCTACTAAAGAGCATACAAAAATGCATTGGCAACATTTATTTTTATTCACCCAACATTGCATATTCCACATGCTTCTAGGAATAATTTACTTTTTGTTTTCCTTTCTTTTTCCCATCATAACTTAAAACTAAAAAAGCATTAACATTCTTCATATTACATTAGGATGAGTATTTTATCCTATTTTATGGCTGAGGAGAGATTCAGTAAATTGCTTGAGGATATGTGCCAAGACTGTGCAGCAAAGGATAACAGGACTGAGAGGCCCTATACTGTGTTACAGTAGTAGTGTTAGGGCCAAATTCACTATTTGTTTCCTTGGTTTTTTCCATGTTTTTCATTGGTTAATTATTTAACTCGGAGTTGAGATTAATTACCAGGTTTTGTCTCCTCTACCGACCAACCAATCTAGCTTTTG
Organism: Fulmarus glacialis; assembly: GCF_000690835.1. Taxonomy (NCBI): domain Eukaryota; kingdom Metazoa; phylum Chordata; class Aves; order Procellariiformes; family Procellariidae; genus Fulmarus; species Fulmarus glacialis. The sequence goes on from NW_009228373.1 coordinate 7,113, forward strand.
TTTATTTTTATATTGACAATATATATGTTTTCATATAATTATTTTGCTTAACTCGAGAAATATCTATTTATCCACATTATTTGTGCTAGTATTTGAGAACATCCACAATTATAATAAAATAGGATTTTAAAAGTTTTGGGTGAGATACACAAACCTGTAATTAAAAACATCAACCAACCATTGATGGTTTAGGAGAAAATTTTTGTCTTGAATAGACTGGTTTTCTATGGTTTTCATCTTTTTTGCACATTAGTAAGACTTTTTGCTGATAAAATTGGTTATTTCATTGAAGACACATTAATTTCAGTGAGAATGCATTATTTCTGAAGTCAGGCAATGTGTACCCAGACACGACATGTGAAGAAGGAAGGAATGCCAGGTTTTCTACTCACCATTTTATTGCAAAGTTCTGAGTGTCCAACTATCAGATCACAAACAAAAAAAAAAGTCTTTCTGAGATGCATACACCTATAAAACCAGTATTTTGTGCCTGACACATCAAGTTCAGTCAATATTGCAAGGAGTCAATAGGCTATAACTGTTGTCCCATAGGAGTTCCTTTTCAAGAACAGCCCCTAATGGATACTGTGGGATTGAAGTACCGGAGATTATACTGGATGCAATCTGCAGGCTGTGGAAAAAATTGGAAGAGGAGGAGGAAGAGACAAGTGCCTGTCTCACAGGGAGTATGGCCTAAGCACAGGGAGAAGAATGAGAGTTGAAACTTAAGAAAACTATTTTGCAGAGAAGGCACAGCAGGAGAAACACTTAAGTCTTAACTTGCAGACCTCTCCTTACCTTAGGACAGATTTCTACACGGGACTGGGAGAAAAAGAGGAACGGGGGAAGAATTCAAAGAGAAGTGTTCAATACTGTCCTTACAGAATTTGCTCAGAATAGCTCTGCTTTCCGCAGCTGTTTGCTTTCATCTTCCTTTCCGATGGACTGTGATATGAAGTGAGTACATCCTTCCCGACGGTGCTTCCGTTTGGGCTTGCTTTTTTTCCCCTCACGTAGTTGTTCTCATGGCAGAAGCTGTGCAAAGAGGTTGATACCATGCAGTCATTAAAATCCTGTATCTGCCAGTGACCTGTTTGCGCGAGCATTGCATCAGCTCTTTACTGGCAGCAGTGATGGACAGGGTGCTGCTTTCACTACAATTTCCAGTGTTAGCACCAGAGCTGGAATATTACAGGGCACAACTTTTGTTGTCTTTCTTGTAAGAGAAAAGAGTGCTTTGCAGAAAACAAGCTTCACTAACATTAGTAGTGATTTTGTCTACCTATTGTTCTCATGCACTTTACTGAATTATTTGGAATTTTTACAACTTTCAAAGATGCGGAATGTATTTCTTTAAATCACTTCAAAACTCTCCAGTGGAGCACATTGCATTATACGCTTTAGAAGTTAGCCAGAGCAGCAATTTTTATGTGGCTAAGTTTGCCACAGTATGTACTCAACATACTTGGATACTGGGAAAAACCCAAACAATGTGGTTTCTTAATAGTAATGAGATTATTTAAAGGGAAAAGGACAAAATAGGAAAAGATGACAAGGCTTTGTCAGAAGAAGTGGAAACTGGAGGCAGTAATTCTGCTCTGAATTTCTTACCACAGTGGTCTTAAGTACATTTTTGTATTCCAGTATGGTAGTGGGCAAGCAGTACAGATGACCTCCCTGTTCCCAGGGAGGAGGTGAGCAAGGAGCTCACCTTCCAGTTCCCGCCAACATTGCCTGATTTTGTCTTGCCAGAGTTGGACCAGAGACAAACCCAGTTAATAGAACTGGCTTCAGAAGGTCACATAGAGGTAGCTGTGAGTTAGAAATAAATTTAACATCAGAGACTGTTCTGAACTGGTGCATGAAAGAATCTCCCTCTCTTTGCTGTAGATTTAAAGGCATGGAAAATTTTGTTCGTAAGTAATTGTCTGGGACTCAACAAGCTACATGACATTAAATGGGCTGTGAATTATTAAGAAAAAAGTGCTCAAAATGTGTTTAAAGTATATTAAAAGAACAAGCAAAATACAACACATTTCAAAGTGACTGCTTGCATCCTTTATTCCTTTATATGTAATATATTTCTGCTGCTGGTAACCTGGAAGGCATGCATTTGCCTTCTAAGAGAAAAGGCATCATGAACAAGATGCCTTTTTCCTAGACTAGGAAAAAAATATTTTTCGTATGAGGCCAAAAAGCTGACTTTCAAGCATTGTAGTCTAAATCAAAAGATTACATGTTAAATAAGTCAGAAATTAAAGTGGGCAAGTATTTTGCACTTCAACTTTAATGATTGTCCTTGGCTATGTCCAGATATGCCTGCAGCATCTTCATTTCAGTCAAGAGGTCTGTCTACCAATAAGCCCTTCAAGAGCCAGTTAGGAAAAATATCCTGACAGCAAGTACTTTGGAATATGCTGACAAGTAAAGAAAAAGCCCCTTGTTCATTTATGGTAAAATTGACAGCAGTGTAGATAGCTCTCACAGCACCCACTTTCAGTATTGACTTTCTGCCACACACCATTATTTTGCTATGATTTTACTTGAAAAGTGACCACAGTGACTGAAACCAGAATGAGAGTCTCTGAGTAGAGCACCTTGGATTTACACTGAGGACTCCTATCCCTCTACCATATCTTTATTTTCTAATGTAACAACTCTTTGCTCTTTCTGATCCCAGTTGCCAGTACATACATACCTACCTATATCTCCATAGTATAGCAGTAAAATGGAGTATTTCCAAATGTGCACTTTTTTACTAGTAGGCTGCTGTAGAAGCTAATGGTCATTTGATTTTCAGTAAATTCAGTGTGGTATCTTGCTTTATTTCAAGTTTTGATGTACACCTGAACCTGGATTTAAATGAGCCTACTATTTAAACTGCTTGTCAGTTCTTGTTTTCTGTATACGTGTGTGGGTTTACATAAAAGATGCTATATGGGAAAAAAGATCTTGCATAGTCATAGAAAATGACTATCTCAAGATATAGGCCTCTTTAGGAAATCATTTTATGTGGAATAATTAGGATAGATTAGTAAGAAATGCTTTCATCTTAGTTTTTTGCCTATGTTGCATTTCAAAATAATTAAGAATCCAGATTGTTTCTGTTTTTCACCTTCGTTTACTGGCACCCAGCAAAGAGGCCTACACTTTGATTTTAATCATGGCCAGACAGTATAAGACCTTGGTCTTAAAGGCAAGTGGAGCAACAAGCAGAAACCCTGCTGTGTAATTTCAAAGCAATGTACTTCATGCTGCTAACCCTACAGTATGATTTCTGTTCTGCCAATGACTCCAATAGCAGACAACTTCCAATTTGCACCTCTTGCATAAATCCACATTATGCCAATAGGTTTAGAAGAAAACCACAAGCTGCCCAGTTCAGCAGTCAGAGGTCTGTTAACAGATCTTTAACTATGATCTATTGTGTAGGAAAGTCTGAAATTATGGATGCAGAGTTTCACTTTATAGAGCTCTCACTTGTGCTATGCAGGTTTTCTTGAGATAATTATAAGTGTTTATTTTGGCTTTTAACAAGTTTAATCACATTATTTAGCATGTTCTGATTTTGTCACTGAGGCAACCATTACTCTTGCACACAAGTTTTGCTTAATTGGCAGCGGGAGGAGAAAATGGAGTTTAAAGCAACTAATTGCACTAGACCTCACAGATGCCAAGATGTAGCTCTTTTAATTAAAACTTTTTACAAGATAGTTTACAAATGTAAAACCACTATCTCTTTTAAGTACCTAATACAGCATCCTGCTTTCAGTTTTGCTCCCATTTTAAGTTGCTAAATATTCTGGAAGTTCAACTAAAGGACGACTGCAGAAAGTATTTCAAAGCACGGAAGACAGAGATTGGGAATATAAAAGTACAGAGTTCAGTAAGGCACTTCACTTACTTATCTGAATTCCAATTTATAAATAACCTTGGCTGCCTGTAGAGGGTAATTCAGTCTGTTAATTTCAGGCCACCATTTAAGTATCATGCTGTGCCAAATTGCATTTGATGGTTTTATAATGGCATGACTACAATATACTAAAATGAGATCTATAAAGGTATCCCCTAGTGGGAATTTCAACCCAGGTATCCAGTGGTAAAAATGACATTCATATCTAGCAGTTCTTTCCACTGCATCTCAGGTATGTGTTACTGGCCCATGTTACACAAAAAATACATTTTGCATCGCAATTTAAAGTGCTTACAGTTCCTAATTTAAATGGTTTCGTGATTTCTAACTAATGCTTGTAATATTTTTTTTCCAAAATCACTGAATGTGCTTCTTGTCACACTTCATTCCTCTTTAAATCTCTGAAGTATGGTACTACAACTTTCTATCAAAAGTGATTGAACAAGTAGCACTTGATGGATGATAATAGTTTCCTCAAAGGGAGTGTTATTTCTTGATCTTTGGCATGAAATAACATAGGTATATGGCAGAAAGGTAAATGCTTGCATCAGGATATTGTTTCACAAAAGACTTCTTTGGTCACAGTGGCATTTTCCAGTGAGCAAGACATCTTCACCCCTCCTCCAGTGACCCAACGAAGTTGAATGCCTTTTGGAAGGTTAAGCTCTGTACGCAGGGGTCATGGGACTGGGCTGAAGCCGGAGGGTCTGTTTATTTTCTACGTGTGTTGAACTATGTTGTTCTCTGGGTGTGAACATAACTTTCTAACCTTCACAAACGATCCCAAGGAAAAGATCTTGCTGACTAAGACTGGGTTTGTCACTGAGCCATTCCAAAAATTCACATCTTTCCAGATGATGCATAGCAGTGAAAGAGAATACTTATTTAAACACTGAATTGTATTTTAAACTCCAGTAACCAGAAGCAATGCCTTTACTGGAGTAATGGTGCAATTACTCAGATACTTTTTCAAACACATCTTGGGGGGGGAAAAACGCCATGGATGTATCCCTCTAGCATCCAGTGAGCACAACAGTCCTGTAAAGAACAACTTTTCTTAGCTTACTATAATGCCCTGAATTATACCATGCAAAACAAAACACTGAAAACGTTTTAATAAACTTCCTGGCTCATGTCATGACTCCTACATATTGAAACAGTCACACTATGCCAAAATACTTGAAAGTAGAGAGATTCATGGAGCACTGCTTTTGTAAAAATTGTAGCTATAAAAATTTGACTATTTCTAAGTCCATGTATGTTAAAATTATCTGCAGGTTTTAAGTATCAGATAATGTAAGTGAATATCTTCACTTACAGGAGGCGAGGGATGAAGTCTCCATATCAGATAGGTACTCTTACTGAGTTTCTTCTTTAGACAATTTTGAGGACCTTGGCGGTATCCTATTTTTGTCTCCTTACAATTCCAAGCCTCATCACTATATCCAGTGTATGTTTTAAAAGTCTTTTTTTAAAAGCCATTTTAAAATCTTCTACTAAACCAGGTGGTTCTAGATAAATAACGAATATTTGCACTAGGTTAGTGCACTAGGTTAGTGCACCAAGTGTGCAGCTTACTATTTTCACTAAGAAGTTCAAAAGTTAGCCTATGTCATATTCATTAATTTCAGCAGTGATTTTGTTTGGAATTTTTTTACTTACTTCCCTAGGGAGAAATCTTCACTTACATGTGACACCAGAACGAATATGCTATGACTGAGACTAGATTGAGTAAATTCTGGCTTCAGGTCAGAACACATCTTCAGGAAGAGTGTACATCTTCTCCCACAAGACTGACAGTGCAATATGGCTATCCTTTCTAGTAGTCATAATATTTACAATGTATTATTAATAATGAATTTTATAATAATCCTGTTGCTGAACAGAGTGTAAACTTCAATAACTCATTGAATGCATATTTTGATAGTTGCTGGAAAAGGAGACATTATGACATAATGGCCAGCTACATAATATTTTGTCAGATTTTTTAGTGTTAGATTTTGGATGGTACTGTATGTATTTCATTGTGGAGCTTGTCAGACTGTTGATTTGTTCATGACAGTAGAGAGTTTAATTTTTGAGTACTAATTAAAATGTCAAATTTAATAAAGCAAAAACATTTAAAACTAAATTCAAAGCTAATGGTTAAGATAATCTTTCATGACAAGAGATTACACTGGTGTGAAACTTAATTTAATACATTTGTATAAAGCAGCCTCAGAAAAATCACAGACTTTATTCTGGTTTTAATTTTCTTTTCTGAGATACACACTTAAGAAAACCATTTTGGAACAAGTGAAAGAGTTTCAATGTAAAACATCAAACCATTTTTGCACTTATATTTCACCCAAATTGCCTACAAATTTTGTGTGTCTTACCAAACAAACGGCAATATTAACCTGTTTTCTGGTAAGTATCAACGTCAAGTCTAACAGCTGATACAGTTCTTTTATTAGAAATTGGAAAAAGACACATAAATTATGCTGACATTTCTGGTGGTATACTTTTTCCCAGAAGGATTGGAAAGACCATAAGCATTCTAATGATGATGCCAATTTTTAGATAAGATGTCAGGCCGGTGTTCAGAGTTTGTTTCCAGTTATTTGGGACTTCCTGGACATTTGGCATTTTTGTAAGAGGAAAGGCATTCATCGTACTGACCCTGCTAAGTCCAGTTATCTGGAAATCTCATTTGAAAATTTCAGTTACTTGTTCTTCCTGTGAATTGTTGTCCTTAGCAATAAATTGTTTCCAAGGGTGACTGTAGCAATTATTTTGTATAGCTCACATGTCATTGGAATTGGTTCATGTAATTAAGATATTGTCCTTTGGAACAGAACTGGAACCTAAAATAAATGAAAAGTGTTCATTTCATTTTCGATTGGTATATTTGAATGTGCAAGTTTTCTCAGTCTATTTGGACTCCTCTGCATTCCCTAGTTTTGGTCCAAAGTAATAAGTTTTAAAATTCCATCATCATCAACCCACAGAAGTAAACAAAGTTTTATATATTTTGAAAAAGCGTTCATATGCACGAGTCTTATATGACATTCAGCAACGGAGCGCACATAGTCTGCCACCAAAAAATTGGTATTATATCCTAACAACATGTTGCAACATACCCGGGACCACTGAGTCGAAGCAGTGCCCATGGATGTGAATCATATGTGTTAAACATTGACAAAAAAGTGAAACGTCTGTCATGCCAGAAGCAGGCCATATGTCAGAATACTCACCATCTATCTTTTTTAAAACTAGCAACAGTCTGGGTTTTTTAAGACCTATACAGGCAGGTTTGGCAGTGTAAATGTGCACTACCTGAATGAGGAGAAATATCATGGCTTATGAAGCCTTTGGGAAGACATTTGAATACCATGAGCATGAGAGTGCTTTTCCTGGTCTACCTATCTATTTCACAGAGAAGGAACCAAAAAACCTATGCTGCCATTTCTACAAGTCCTGTGAGGTACTATAGGCTTTGGGTAAGTGAAATTTAATGCAGAACTGACTTTAAAAAGGAAATAGGGATTTTTTTCCAGCAAACCAAACTATTTTACTTCAAAAGAAATCTACCTAAAAAGGCATATTTAATTTTGATT
>NW_009228373.1:14655-33676 GCF_000690835.1 Fulmarus glacialis
AATGTTTCTAATGGCACTCTAGATTTCCTTTGGAAAAACTTCCATTTTGCAGAAGTCCTTTTTTCCATCCAATTATTCTGACAAATTCTCAAACAGCTTTTAGCATAAAAGGGGATCATATATGTTACAGATATTTCTCAGTGCCTTGTTAAGGCTATTGCTTCTTCAAACCTCATTCTTTATTTTTTGTTTGTTTGTTTGTTTGTTTTATTATTTCTTACTTCGGTTATAGCAATAACCATTCAATAAATTATAGCATATGGAAAAGTATTGATTTTGCATGTGAAAGTGAATAATGCTCAAAGGGCAAACCTGGTCTTGAGCTACTGAACACAGATGGCAGAAAAAGAAAGGTGTGGCAGTGGCTGAATGGCAGTGGTGGGGATACGAGCTGTAACTGGGACAGTTAAAGCTCTGGGCAACCAGAGGCAAAAGCGGCCACAGTGTGATCTAAGTGCAAAAACTCCCAGCAATTACAAGACTAAGCCTTGGGCCTGGCAGCAGTGCTGGAAGCTAAAAAAAATTGCAGATAGCACCATTTCTTGAACTATGCCAATCTAGACCCTGTGGAATAACGAAGAAATGAAATAGTGTGAAACAGGAAAAATAAACCTGCAGAAAAAGAAGCGGTTAAGAAAACAATATAGACAATAGTATGCTTTTCCACTGATTAAATTATTTAGATTGAATAACTGACTTTATTATATTATGTATGGAATGAAAATATTTACCCTTTTGATTTTGTATTTATAGCATTGATAGAAAAACATCGTGTAAACATCAGGAAAAGTTTCACTTAACAATTTTTGACACATCTATTGTAAAAAGTCAGAAATGAGAAAATAATGTAATTCGCTAAAAGTTATCAAAACCTACTCCCTCTTGCCCACCCCTCATATTTCTGATTGCTCTGTTTTATAAAAGCAATGTGCAAACTTGAAATTTTAAGCTTAGAAAATGAAAAAAATCCAGAATTCTTTATCTCAGATACATGATGTAAGAACCGTGAAGATTCGGTGCAGAAAAAATATAGTCTTCACATTGTATAAAGCTCAGTTTATCTCCACCATTATCACCAACTGGAGTGGAGTTAATGTTTGCTTAGTTTAACTATTTAAAATGTTATAGACAGAATTGTTCAAGAGCCTGTGGTTGGATGGGCTGCTTCTATTCACATTATTTGGAAGCGTTCTGCACTGAAGTTGCATTTGCAGTATAAGTTTAATAACTTATTCCGCATTAAGATTGAAAGCAATAACATTGCAATCTCTGCAAAAAAAGCAGAGAAAAAAAGAAGCAGGATTAAAAGTAATCTCTAGACTACAGCTATAAACTGAACATGGCAAGCTTCGGGGTGGCTATTTAATTATCATCTACGTATAACTTCTTTTTAGTGATTTTGTTTTTCCACAAAAGCACAGGGTATGTGAAACATGCCAAAAGGGCACCTTGACCCCTTTAAGTTCTGCTATTAGCCTAATAAGGATCTTGTCCTGGACAACTGATGATCGCATAGTGTAATTATAGAAACAGGGATAATTGCAATATACATAGGCAGTAGGGAATCTGCTACTCAACAATAAGGGCCTGAGCATGATGATCCCGCTGACTTCAGCTCTTAATTGACTTCAAAGAGGGTTAAAACTGAACAGCAGCTTTTAGGATAAACCTTTCAACAAGCACAAATTTGGACAGGCGAGATGATCCAATACACTTGACAACCAAATAATTTTGCCTCCCCATGTCCCTTCTGCTTTGATTTTTTGACTCAGCCTCTACCCCAAGTAAGGGTTTTGATTATGTTATGATTTTAACAGGCACACAAAATACAAAAAGTCTTAATGTTATGATTGGAACTAAATGCTGTACAAACAAATATGTATGAATAAGTTAAACATCTATGATCTTGAAAGAGCTTTATCCATTCTTTTGGGGCTGTGTACCAAGTAATTTAAATAGTCAGCCACATCTGTTCTGCACTGGAAAAACTGGGCCGAAAAAGAAGGTACTAGTTTCTGCCCAAGGTTTCAAAATGGAAAAGAAGTGGTTATACTTTGTGTTAAAACTTTATTTGATTATAATTAAGAGTGCACAAGTGTGTAAGATAGCAAAGCATACAGCATGAGCCTGAGGCTATGTCTTCATTAGCAACTAGCGTGTCTTGATAGGAGCAGATGTGGAGGGAGACAAAGAGTTGGTGCTGAGGACGCGACATGCACAGTACGTGTCACTCTGGCTCATGTTAGCCTGATCCTGGGGCCAAATCCCTGCTAGCTGCTGAAGTCACGGGCACTCCTAGGGCACGTCTTCCAGTTTCCAGTTTCAGGATCTAGTTCTGTGCACTCCCAGACCACTCCATGATGTGAACTGAAGCCCTGTTGAGTGGTGATAATTTTGCTTCAAAAGTGCACTCCTGATCCAAACTAGGTGACAGGCGCTTTTGAATAACATGCCAAAGTTGTTCAAACCTGTTAAAAGTTAGGAAAACATAACTATGCAAGTCTTTTGAGTGGTCTTGCAAGTGTTAGCTTTGTCAATTATATGGATTTACCAATGAATAACTTCTCTGTATAAGAATAGTAAATGTGCCTCAATAGCATTCTAAATGATTTTTACTATGTGTATTCAATATTCAGTTTTCCATGCAGTTCTGTGTTTCCAGAGACATGCACCGTCTTTGGAAGAAAATCCTGCCAGGAGTTAATCTGATTAATAATATTAGAATGATTAAAACTGAGAAAAGCTTAAGCGTGTTTTGCTGGTTAAAGTGACTCTTTATCTCACCTGGATGTGGAATAAATAGGAGAGACTCTGGCACGTGTTCAGGGGAGTCTGAGATACAAACCTGAGAGGCAGCCAGCCCTGAGGAAAGTCTAAAGACTAATTCAGCTTATGTTACCGTGAGCCTTGTCAGTAAAGTCAGGCCTCAAAAGCAGCCCTGTAGTCTCAGACCTTCCTTCCCTTGGATTGGGAAGGTCACTGAGGAACCCTTAAGGAACCTAAGCCTGGAAGGGACCATCCCTCACTTCACCAGATCCTGTTCCCAGGTAGCACGTAGAAAAATGTTGTCAGCAGTAAGAAAGAAGAGGGGCAAAAAGAAGATGGAGCAGAGAGATTAAATGTAATGAAGATCTAGTGCAAAACCGCCTGACTGCTTCTTCAGGCTTTTGCTATGAAAAGTGGTGCTGAACGTGGGAGCGAGAGCAGAACATCTCAGTGGGAATGAGGACATGAAAGTAAAAGTAAATATAGAGCAGATGGGCAAAAATCTCAGGGAGATCAGGTGCTGGAAACTTCAACTTATTCATTTATCAGGAAGCGGAACACAGAGAAAGAAAATGATTTTCATGAAGGAATATAATTACCATAATATGCTGTGAATATTAGTCATTAATTAATTGTGGCTTTCTCCTAAGTGGTTTGTAGCAGAAAGGGATTACTCTCCAATTAGGATTAGTAGGAGCGAAAACTAAATAGTTTTAAGATCAAACCTGAGGAATTCATGCAAAGAAATATACAGTATGATTACCTGTGATAGCAGAGGCTGATTTTAAGTCACAGAAAATTCAGGCCAGTATTTCCATATTCCTAAATCTAATTAACTATTAAAACTGTCTTAAATTCCTTTAGAAGGAGCAGACCAGAACTTGTCTAAACCAAAAAGAAAAGTCTGAACAAGTGAAAATTTAGTTCTGTAGTTACGCTGTGTCTCTGTATAAAAATTTTGTTACTTTTTCATTTTTAAATTCAAATTATCTAATTGACTTTTATGTATGGAGCATAAGTCTTTTTCACTCTCCAGTAATGCAGAAAACTGGAAATGTTTCCATCTCCTTCTCCTTATGTATGTACGCTAATTCTCATTACATTTTAAATTGAAAAAAATTGGCAGCAAAAGCACTGAATACAATACACAGATATTATTGACTTTGAATAATTTTGTTGTTCTGTATAAGCTATTTTTTTCCTTGCTGGGAACAGAAAATATCCCACAGGAAAAAACAGTATTTCAACATGGTATTCCTTCAGAAAAGAAACAAAAAGTTGAAATATCACAATTTTTTCTTGGAATGAAATGTTCCAAAATAATTCAATTTGGAAATGTCTATGTTTAGTTTTTACTTACTAAATCAAAGTGTTTTATTTTCTTGAACTGAACCCAAACACTGTGTTTCAAGTCAGTTCAACATTAATCTGCTTTGGCCTACTGTGCCTCATGGGAATTTGAGTAGTGCCCCCTGGTTCCCATGCTTTCATATGGGCTAGGCTTCTTGGCAAACTTTTTCCCATTGCACCACAGCATGTGACTCTAATGATGAGCCATATGGCTTGGTCAGAGGGGAGCTCATGATGCATAATGGGACATAAACTTTTGCAAAGAGAAACTGCATTTTTTCCTTAAAAAGCATTTGACACGATTCCCAACCCACTTTCTTCAAAAACAATATTGCTCGAAAGGCTAGAAAGGGGGGAACAGGTTTGCAGGTATACTGTTGAAAATTTTGCATATGTGAAAAGCCATGGAATTCCAAGAGTTAAGAAACAGGACCGCTTTCATGTCTGTCATAACTCCTTTTAGATGGGGAGGAAATTGGCCCCTACATATCTTGACAACATAGTAGAGAGGACTGCAATCTACAGAAGTCAAGGGGAAAAAATGTGATAATACAGCAGATGGGGAATGTGTTCCTATGGTGACTAGATACAGTACATTTTCTGCTAAGATATACAAATGAAAAGCAACACGGACTGCAGTAATGGAAGACCGAACACTAATTCTTCCTAGGTTAATTATAGTCAGGCTGCTGCTAATAGCGATAGCCAGTACTAAAACCTACGCACCTGATGCTTGTTTAATATGTGGTATATCATGATTAATAGAAACTTTAAATTAGATAAAAGAAAGGATAAAAATTAAAGCATTTTAATTGTTTTAGTATTTTGCTTTCAGCTCCCCCCCAAAAAAAATCAGCAGTAAAGATCAGAACTGTAGTGCAGTGGGTTAGCTGCTCAAGCAGATGGGAATATCTGGACTTAGAGACCTAAAGGGAGAGAAGATGTGTTGTGAAGAGATTTCATATTATATTACAGGACAATACATTGCCAAATGAATGATGAGGTTGCAGAGGGAACGTTTAAGATGTTAGGAAATGCCAGCATTAAGGTTGCCTGTGGACTTATTCTCTCCTTTGAGATATAATTGAATGATACGGTTTTTCTCCCCTTTATGCAAAAACATCTATGCAAACAAAAAGTTACAGTTGTGTCAAAAGGTTGCTGTAGCAAGTTTTTTAAATTTTGTCAAATGATTTCTTCCACAGAAGCATCTATTCTGACATCTATTAACATAACCTGAAAAGCATTTGGATGAGAGCATGCTGTTTTTTCAAAAGATCCCCAGCTACAAGGTGGTGTCTCTGCTTCTCAGCCTTTATTTCAAAAAAGAGAGAGAGGTTCCTTCCTCTGTCCTGGACAGGATGTCTGTTTCTGGCTTTGGCATCCACACACAACACTAGTTGCACAGAAACTGGTCAGCTAATGTTCAAGGCTCTCTGAAGAACTGAGCTGCCTTTTCATGCATATCATGTGACCAGTCTTGGCATTGTCTTAATGGCATTACTAATGTTTTGATATATGATATGTGGCGATATACTTCCTATATAGTAGAAATAATAATGACGATATAATAAAGTGGGGAAAGATCTGTTTGGCAAGTGAAGCTAACTAAAATAATCTTACAAGCACTAAGAAGCCTCTGCAGGGTTATAGTGGAAACATGAATAAAATTAAAAGACACACTCAGTGATATTTTCCTGGATGAGTCACTGAGAATGTGTGTGAACAGTAAGGGACTGGGATTATTGGGGGATATCCAGCTACTCATTTTGCCATGAGTCTGAGACAGCTCACTCAATTCAAATGAAAGGCATGTTTGCCTCTGTGATGGCCTGTTACTGCTTGATTTGCAAAAAGAGCTATAAATTATGTTGAAGAATGCCAAATGTATAGTTTTGTGATGTTAATGGTACATGAGGGAAAGAAGGGGAATGCAAGTCATTTAAATGCAAAAAAAACCCTTTTTGTCTGGTTTTCAGTTAGGCAAATATAGATGTAGTACACTTTTAAATTCTTCTGCTCAGAAATGCAAATGATTTTATCTGGCTGCCAAAGAAGGTTCCAATTATCAAGTCAGATTGAAAAAAAAAGTCACATTTCCTATTGCACAACCCGTTATGCTCGCATTTCTCCAAACCTGCCTCAGCTGCACTTGCTGGGTAGTAGTAAAGGAGCTTGTCTGTAATTACAAAGGTGTTAATTTCAGCATTGCGTGTACTTTTTCTTTTTACTAGATTGGCATGAACATTTCACACTCTAGTGTGTGCTGTAATTGGAACAAACTGCAACACCTACTACTAAAAACTGAGCTCTTTGTAGCCATTGCTTGTCCCTTCCATTTAAAATTCCCTAGCCACACTTCTGCCTCCCAAGCTGCCTTTGAAGGCAGATTTATGTGTTTTAAGTACAATTCAAGCATATTGCAGGCACAGCAGGAGATTGTAAACAATCAGAAACTGAATTGGGGGAGTCCTCAGCATCTCAGTGTGGTAGAACCTGAAAAACACCTGCAGCTTAACTGTTTACACGTAGGTTACGGACGATTCAACATTGCTAGTAAACGTTATTAAGGAACATCAGGCAAAACACAGAGCAGTGTAACCAGCCTATATGGATTCATGTGTACATGAATCACTGCTGTGTTGAAGACAGGGTTTGACTGGCTTCCGGAAGATTCATCCACTTCTTTATCATCATCTTTATTTCATACAGCTGACTTCACAACAGGATATCTCAAGGCAATATGGGAAAACAAACTCTGCTTTGATCTAAAATTGAGTGATTACATATGTATCTTGAAGGAATTCCACTTCGTAATTCTGTATTAAACACCTGTTAGAAAAATACTGGAGATATATACAATATAAGGCTCATTTGCCTTGGTCCATCAGGTTCAGAATTATACACATCATGTAACCAGAGATAGGAAAGATATTATATTTTTCTCAGCTCTTTCTGTGCAAAAAGCCTTTTTAGTCCTTTTGCATATGTCTGGGACCGTGTTCCTACTGGTAGAGGAATTAATGATGCAAATTCCAGGTATGTCCTCAGTGTTAGGTGTTGACTAGACTAGACTAAACACAGTGGTCTTTGAACAGCAATAGCCTCAGCAGCAAGCAGAGATATTTTCCCTTTCAAAGATTGTCTCAAGAAACAATGCTGTCTAAAGACAAGTACCACTGTCAACAGGCAGATCCCATTTCAGTAATATGCCCTAACAGGGATATATTTATTCTTGGTTTTCTTTCTCCCTCAGTGGCTCTTTGGCATAACTTCTGCACCAGGGCTATGCAATTTTTAACATCGCAAGCATGGCTTTCCCTTTGTCCTGAGAGAAGAAAGTCTGGAAGACTTGGGCTGGGTCAGGGAGCTGAAATCAAGCCTCCCACTTCCTGGGAAAGTGCTTTAATCACTAACTAGCAGTCAGTCACTAATCATGCAAACAGTGAAGGGTTACTCTTTTTTAAAATTATTTTATTTAATGAAAGTGGCTCTGGTGCTCTGCTTTGTGCTAAACCCGTTGCTGCTGACAAAGTGTTTTGGGATTCCTCTGCCAATGTGTAAGACACCAGGCCCCTCAAGGGACTTCCAGATGTCCTAAACTGTTTTAGAGATAGGCTCAATTTGTCTAAGGTTATGATACTTGTAGGCATGAATAACAGCAAAACATAGGATGTGTAATGATTAAGGTTGTTTGTTTTGGACATGGAAATGTAATCTCTGCCTATATTGCGTGCTAGATCCAAATGCTTTCATGACTCATAAAGTCAGTGTTTGGCAAATGACTATGACCACTATTATTTATAGGAAAACATTGTTAAAGAAAGGCTGCTTTTCACTGCAGTAGCAGAGGGTCCTTCATTCTGGACTTCAGGCAGCTGATAAAGTCAGGGGTGAAGTTTCTAATAAGAAAGTGTCACCCAAGGCAATGTTTCCATCAAAAGTCTCTGGCTTTCTTCAACTGTCCCTCAGTCTGATCGATAGGTCCTTCAGACTTAACCTAGCCTCATTTTGTAGAATGTGACCCTGATGTTGTCTTTACTCTTCCAAATACATTAGCAGCTGCAATCTTCCTATCTAAAAACTCTAGGCTAAGGAACAGAATCGCTGTAACATGAATGCTGCTACAGCTGGGTAAGTCTGAAGACATGAGCCCTTAAAACTCATATAGACCAATGAAATAGAAGGTGTTAAACTCAGCCTGATTTTTTTTATTTTTGCCTTAAGAATCATACAAGAAGAGAGTTGGATAGGTGACACCTCTGTTGGAGACTTCTGAAAGTCGAAATGTGAAACACAATATTCAAGTTTTTAAACAGGAATTTGTGGAACTGAACTTGTTCTGGTTATCCTTTCAAATGCCTAGTTACATCCTCTGAAATCCTTCTGGAAAGACTGCAGAGAAGACCAAGAAATGTTGGTTATACCTGAAACCCTTCTAAAATGTTGTATTATTCCACAAAGCAGGGCATGTTTATCTGGGGCTGTGAACCTCAGGAAGGATATTGTAAGTGGTTGAGAATTTATAGTTTCCACAGAAGAGGAAAAACATAATTTTTCAGTCTATCTATATCTGAGAACTGAAACATGCAGAAGACATGTGACAGCATGATCATTAGTTTAAAAAAAAGAAAATAAATAAATTAAACTAAATTAAATTAAATTCAAAGATAAATTAAAAGAAAACAAAAACATCTAACAGGAAACAATTGTCTTCCCCTGCAAGTAAGGCTTAAAAATATTTTTGTATTTCAAGGATGTTAGCAAAAATTTGTGAGTTTTCGTCAAAAGCCTTCTACTCCATTTTAACACTCTGCACCCCGGCAGAAAACATTTACAATGTTGACATTTTCTCTTTTATCAACTCTAATTATAAAAAGTTGCTGCTGGCTTAACCGTTATTTTTCTTCAGAGGTTGAAGGCTTGTGTGTCTTAATGGCAGTAAGATTTCTCTCTCTCTCCCCAGTGGTGGTGTTTTAGAAGCAGCTTTGACACTAGTATTTACATACATCACTGAATTGCAAAGGTTGTGTGCCTTGCAAATGCAAGAAGTTGCTTTATGGCTATTCATAAATGACCTATATTACTGATTCACATGACAAATATGGTAATAAGCAATAATTGACAGCATTTTAGTGTTGATATATTGTTCCTGGTTTAACTTTGTTTTAATTTTTCCTCATGATTAAAATTAGATTATGTTGCGTTCACATTCACATATAAGATAAAAAGAACCAACAAGAAAAGGGTTTTGTTTTTCCTCCTTAAAGCCCCTTAAACCTCATAGGTTAAGTCATGGAAACCTATAAAGCTCCTTTAGTGAAAACACGTATACATTGCATGTTGCTGGATTTGTTGAGGTCATTTGATATGATCTATGTTCTGTAATGTGTGACTAGATCTCATATGGAGCTTTGAAACAGTAGGCTAAAATGACCATTTTAAACATTTTAAATGAACACTTTAAAAACAAATTAGGCACCAGAAGCATATATCTATAGTACTATTTACGATTCCAGTTGATATAAAGAATGGATGTTTGAGAAAAAGTTAATGTTAAATACTCTATTCAGTAAGTTGACCATTTATTCCACCTTTATTTTTTACCATTGTGTGGAATTTTGTCGTAAAAACAGGGACAAACTCTAGTTTGCAATATATGTGAGCTAATTAAAGGTAAATAATAGACAAAATCAGAAGGAATATTTAGTTACATGGAATTGAAAAATAGGGTGAACGTGAATGCTGTTTGGTATTAAATTACCCTCGTCGCTTAAAAAACACCTGGATGGGTTCAAGAAGTAAAGTAAGGCTGAGCAAAATATGAATTAATGAATAACACATTTCCGTGATAGAATGTTTTTGACTACTATATAGACCTATAAATAAAACATGCTATGTGCATAGTTGGCACCCACCAATTGACTAATGTTAATGTAAGTAGACACAGATTTCTAGAGTCTTTTTATATAAAATGTGGCTAGTTTCTGCTTTCTATGCTATGTTAATGAATGCCAGGGAGACTATCGGCTGTATTTTAACTTCTTGTTTACTTCGTCAGACTCATGCTGAGAGAGCAGTAAGTGCCATTCCCGTAGCATAGGGCTTACCACATGTACTTAAAAGGTCCATACTTACACAATTAATCACATTTTTAAAATTATTTGCTTTCCCACATTGAACACAATAGGCCTTTGTTATATTTAACAGCTTAAGCACAAAAGAAATGCACTAGCTGCTAAAATACTATAATCGCATAGCATTGGCTACAATAAATCGCTAACTTTTAATATGTCTGGACTGCAACAGGCTCATGATTATCTAAGATGGTGGAGAATAATTTCCCACTGAAAGAAGAGAGTACGGAATTTAGCAGCTATTTTTGTGGGGAAGTAAATATATCGGAAAGCTCAGCTGAGAGGTTACAGAGAAGAAAACTAGTCGCTGGCAGTGGAGGAAACAGAATTATCCCAAATATCTCAGTATCAGCAGCAAAGAAAAACTCCACTAAAAATCCAATGACAGAACAACAACAAAAAGCAAGAAAACTGAATTAAGATGTACAATAGGTCATGTAAATGGCCTTATTACACTAAGTAAATGCTAAAGGTAACTGAGTTTCTTTTTATTTTGGGCAGCAGTTAATTCAGCAGCTTAGGAGTGGATCTGGGATAGAAAATCTGAAGGGATTTCTGGGCTTGTTAGTGTTTAATATCAGAAGATGAGGATGAACATAGGCTGAATTCTTCCCGTATTGGGGAGAAAAAGGATCATCCATACCTCTCTTCCCAAAAAGGTGGAGAAGCAGAAGGAGACGATAGGGCTGTTTCAAGTATAATCAAAGTGGCATAGGGGGAGAGAACTAGTAGCGTGGTGGAAGCAATAGCTGGCAGTGCCATATTCTGCACTTGACTGCCTTTGCTTAGAATAGCAATAAGCACAAAGGATATTCTCCAGCAAAGCAGCAACTCTCCAGGTAGCCAAGCCTGGGGAAAGGTTGTATAAGAATATGTTGGCTTAAAAGAGTGGTAGGCTAGTGAGAAACTCTAAGTAAAAATGATACCGTTAATCATAGGAAGGAGCTCCATGAACTCTCAGAAAAAAATCAAAGTATAGGTGACAACATGGAAATAATTCCATTTGCATTTCAGGCAAAACATGTTTGTCCTTTTAGTGAAGTATGGGACCTCTGTTGGAATATGTTGCTTTTAATATTGTTCTGGAGCTTGTGCTTTAGAAGTGACACAGAAGGAAAGGCATAACTTTCTGCAGCAGCTGCAGTTCCAAGTGCTGCTGGAACCTACTTTCACCTTGTCTGCAAGAGCCGATATGAGCACAGCATATGAAGTTGTGGGTGCAGATAGTAAAAATATTCTAATAAAAAATATTGAAGTTCTAAATATTTTCATTAGACTAGGGGTGTGTGTGTTCAGATGAACTATTGATCTGTCAGCTTTAGACTGGCTACAGGATTGATTGTTCATATTTGGAAAAATGCAGGAGACTATCACTGATTACTCAAGTATTTTCTTGTAACATCTTCCCTTTTTTGTCGTAACTTGTGACAACTATGCCCACCTAATGAATCCTAGATCTTCAAGTGGAAAGGAATAATATAACTTCCAAGCTAATACACAAAGCATATCCATGAGTGAAATCTTAGGCATGTTCCACTGTTAATTGAGTGTATGAAAAGCCAGTTGGACAACACTGAGACTAGCCAGTTTACCATGTTTGCATAATGTCCAGAAAAAATAAATGGCAGGAATCACAGATTGAAAAGTAGGTTTGACAGCAGTTAGTTTCCCTTACAAATAAAAAATGCTGCAGCCTTTCCCCAAAACCTCTACTAACAGCACTAGGTGACTTTCCACATTAGATGAGAAGGAGGCAGAATTTGAGCATAACTTCTGAGAAAAGAAGAAGTAGTGAGGTAGAAGGCAGAGGAGACTAAATGGACTACCACAGAAGTGCACAATATATGTAATAATCTTTTTAAAGATATTTGGGACCACATCAAAAAACCCCTGGGGTCTGTGGCCTCTAAAGTAGAAATCTGAACCCAGAGTGAGTCACAATATGTAGGGAGAAGAAACCTCTTCTGAGGACAGGGGTGAGTCCTACCCCTCATATGGCTTATGTAAGTGATTACATTTATGTGGGACTTTCACTATATAGAAAACTGTCTTGCAAAGAGAGAAAGTTGGACAAATAGAGTAGGTCCCAGTCTTTTCTTTTAAAACTCTAACATGTTTTGTCCAATTACCTGTTAATGTGAATTGAGAGAAAAGGTATTGGAAGTGATCTTCTCCATTGCAGGTAACAGATCCAGTGGACACTTCCTCACACCTGCACTATTAATTCATCTCAGGACCTGTTCATCTCACATTATTTTCTCTACAATCATATAATGCAACAACATCAATTCCAAGAGTGGAGAATGGTCCTGCCCACCTTACCTTGAGTCTTACAGTGAGAAAACTCTCTCAGCATGTTGGAAAAAGCCTGTTTGGGTCTTCTCAGCCTCATAAACTTGGGTTTCCATTATTCTGACAACCTGCCTTTTATATCCAAGGTAGGTATCTACCTTATCACTTTTCTGCAATTCCAACTATCTTTTGTGAGAAGCTGTTCAGTCAGTTTGTGGCTGGCATGTGTCCCAAGATGCCCGCTCAAGCCCCTTAGGAGGCTTAAATCTCTCGGTGCTGCCTCACCTTGCCAGACTGGCACCACTCAAGGCATGCTGTACTCACTCCCAAAGACTGGTGACAGCCAGGCAGGGTGGCAGTGGATAATCTGGCGCTGGCAGGATAAAGCAGTGCTTGTGCTCGTACTGCTGGGCATTGCTGGGACACCGAGGGACCGCGAATGCGTCATTAAACCCAAGAAATACTGAGGCAGGCGGAATACGAGCTCCTAAAGCATCTTGACAGAAAAGTTGTTTTCTTCCTTCTTGAAGTGGTAAGCAACCTATTGCACATATTTGGGATCCTGTATAAGCAAATGTGGTCGGAATTTGGTTTTGGCTGTTTTTTCCGCTCTGTGTAAGTGAGAGGTAAGACTGAACTGCAAACCAATATTCTTTGAAAGGTTCCCGTGAATTTACTGCAAGAGCACACTCCAGATGGTTATGAGAACTTTGGGATCCATTGCAGCACTGTTCACAGTGACCCTTTCCATTATTTTATGGAACATATGGACCTGGCTGTCAATTTTAATAGGGAAGACAACTTTGTTTAACACAGAAATGTATCTTTAATAGCCAAATCTGTAGCTGTGAGCATTCTGTAAAATCTCAGACAGAGACATTTGTGGAAATGCATTTGAATGGATTTAAAATCTTGGAAAGGACTGAATGTCAAGCAAATTTTTAAATTTATAAACTACCCATGTGTCCATGGTTTATAAGATTTTCTGATGCGATGGGACCTTGGAGTAATACCACAACACAAATGGATTTGGCCAGTACCTATAAAGAGAGGGGTTTTTTTCCTTTATTTTACTGATTGAAGAACGGGATTAGGAGGCAGGACTTAGAGAATTCTATTCTCAGCTCTGCTGCTCGTTTATTGTGTGACTGCACAAGCCACAACCACGTTAGAAAGTCTCGGCTTTCTCTGAATGCGTGCAGTGTAGTCCCATAGTAGCACTCTGAAAAGCCTGCGCTCTGGGTACAGTCCAGCAACCAAATGAGCAGATTCAGGCTCTGAAGCCGAGCTGGTGACTGTTCATTCTCCATCCAGTATTCTGTGGTCACCAGGGGCAATATTTCTCTTGGAGTCACAAGAAGCTTCTGTAGCTGCAGGTCCCAAGTGGCTCATGGAGTTTATTTTCTTTTTCAATTTAGTGTGGGCTGGCAGCCATGGAGGCTACTTTCACCTGGGTCAAGCCCTTAATGATGCAGGGAGTAATACTGGCCTGATTAGAAGCTATCACCCAGAATTCACACCCAATTTATTGGTGGTGGTGAAGCCCTCACAGAGTAGTAAACACAAAGTCTAGTCTGCTGTTTAGGTTCCCCACCAGCTGCATCAAATAGGCCATCAAATTAGTTTGATTTTTTCTCCATCATTTTACGGTGATTACTTCCTGGAAGGTATTATCTTCAATAGGATCTACACCAACTGTTTTAGATGGGTTTTCATATTTGTTACTTACTGTTCACAAATCCATTTGCATTTAACAGTGGGCCATCAGTATGATTTATTAACAGTCCAGTAATGTACGATCAGTATTTTAGTTTACTTTGTTTGTTGTATGTTTAGTTTCTTTATTACACTTTGGTAATGCTGCAATAAAGAAAGCATCCTGGTGCTTTTTCTATTTGTTTTATTAAACCTCTTTGCTGCAGGGTATTTGGCAGTTGTCATGTAGGTTCCCTTTTAATATACCAGCTGTACTTCATGCTTATTCATTTCCTCTATCCTTAAATGTTCCTCAATAAACTAAACAAACTACTTATTAGAAGTAACTTCTAATGTAAAATTTCTATGCTCCCTTCAGTGCATCAGAAGCTGCCACACCTTTATTTTCTTTCTGATGACAAAATTACAAGTTTTATAAACACTGTAAATGTGTTTTTCAAAACATTGAAATGTACATTGTTACGTATGCAAGTACTGCAGCTGGAATTTTGTTTGGAGCAGATAGACTGAATATTTTGCAGTCCTTCACTGGACAGGTCTTTCCTTATTTTCAGCATTATTTACATGCAATAAGTGTCAGATATAGCTGCTACATTTATAAACATGTATGAAATAATTTTGAGTAAACATAAAGTAATTTTTCACTCAAATTTATTTTCTAGCTGGTGGTAGCAACTCCTGCATACAACAATTTAAAGTCCAAATATCATTTACAATAAACCCCCATTTATCCTGAAAAGAAGTGCAAAATTCCTCTGATACAAATTAGTCTGGCCTTTATATTTGTAGGGAGTGTATATGCACTTCATATGGCATTTTGCACAAATGTTATTATGATATGGATAAGATACTTGTTAATTTAAGGGAATAATTCTCATTATAACATTCTTTCCTTAACATTTGGGGCTCATTCTATGAAAACTGTGATATAATAGCCTGCCTCTCTGCAGAGGCTGAGCTTTAGGCCACATGTACACTGCTAATGGTCACCTGAGCGCATGCCTCTCCTGCTGAAGTGTGCTCAGTCCTCGCCTCGCAGGCCTGTGTGGCACCTTTGACCTTCCCCAAATATACCCACATGGGCACTATATAAAGACTCTATTTATTCTAGAAGTCCTTGAAACACCTTAAAGGCATGTTGTTTGGCAGGCCCATCAAACACAACCCACAGACGTTTACAAGGGACATGGTCTGTCTCAAGGTATTTTTTGCCATTACCTTCTAGCCACAGGATGGGACTTTCCAAACTCTTCCCTTAGGTCAGTTACAACCACCTTAAAGTCACCCAAAGCACTGGTCAAGGTAGACTTCAAAGCTGGTCCCTGGTTTTCGACCCCATCCATCAGAACTCTGCAACTCTCAAACTCTTCAACCAAACCAGGACTGGGTCTCTTTCGAAGTCACCAGCTTTGTACATAATCCAGGGTGGGAAGGTCAGAAAAGATCTTCTTCTCATACATATGTCTAAGCTAAACACATTAAGAAATCCCTGCATCATCTCAACTCAGCTGATTCCTAGTAGAACAGAGTCTTCTGCAGCAGGGCAACCCTTTCTGATGTCCCTTCCTCAGAAGAGTTGGGTGGAAAATGCAGGTGAATGAAACATGGTTGAGCATCTTTCTCTCCAACCATCTTTCTTCTCCAGGATTATACATTACACTCTGGAGCCAGAAATTGGTGACAGCTTGGCCTAGCTGGGTCTAAGAAGCTTCTTTCTCTGTCCTTTCCTCAGGAAACTACATGTCTTACAATGTAATTGGGGAAGTTAAGTATGGCAGGTGATTTAAATTTGAAATGAGGAGTTCTGCTAAACTCATCTGCATTACTAGACAGCATACTTAATTATGCCAAAGTAGGAGTGCTATTGTCTTACTATATCAATTCTTGCATATTGGAAAATAACACCCAAATGTGTAAATTAATTGAAGTTGTGTTGCTTTCTTCCAAAAAAATAATTCTTCTTAAAAAAGCAGAATGGAAGGAGCCATGTCCCCATCCCACAGCAATATCAAGTGTGTTTTGATATACCTAAAGAAAGCTTGTCAAAGTAGTTCTTTGGCAAATCTCCCTTATTCCACACTGAGTCCATTACTTTTAGTTCTATTACTGGTGGAGAGGAATATTTTTTTCTTTATCTCTGCAAAAACTTTTCTATGTTGGACTATTGTTATTCTGTGTATTCTCTGTCTTCTTTTGCCTCCAATTCATGTTTTCTGGACCATTGCCTGATTATTCTTTCGTTCCTTTTTGCCCTGCCAATACCCTTCATTTGCTCCAAGTCTTTTTATGGCCACCGTAACCCAGCCCAAAGTGTTAAACAACATGTACAGAGTCCTTCACATGATGATACGTCTTCACAACTCTTCTTTGTATATAATTCAGTTGGACAATAGCTTTTTTTACATGTCTACATTTTTTTGTTCATGTTTATATTCACCGTACAGTCCACTGACCCACCATGTAGAAGAGCTTACTGTGTTTTTTCCCTTCCTGCAGTTGCACAATTGATTTATTCTAACTCCAGTGTAGTTCTTTATATTGTACTTTGTGAATTATATCCTGGCTACATCAGACAACCTCTCCAGTTTATTGAGATCACCTTGAATACTAATCTGGACTCTCCAAGTTGTTTGATGGCCCATATAGACTAAGACATGTATTCACCTCAAAGACTCTCAGCAATGGTAGTCCTGGACCCCAGATAGATTCCCGCAGGTGCCTGGGCGATGGACCCTTTCAGTCTGACAGTGACGCCAGTCTGACAACTATTCCTACAGGATAGTTTACCCGTTGTTCACCCACCTGACAACAATTTCAGTTCCTCTGTATTACACTCCTTTGCTTCTAAGAACACCACTTGAGATCACGTCAAAAACTTCATTATAGTCAAGATGTATCATATCCACTGCTCCTTTCTATTTACAAGGCCGTTAGCAGAAGGAATCTGATTAATATTGCTTGACATTATTGATTCTTGATAAATCCTTATGAATTGTTTCTTATCACCTTGTACTTTTATTTCTGCTTACCGACATTATTTATTTTGGTATCTTCAGGAAATGGAAGTCAGGTTGATTGGTCTATAAATCCATAAAGCCTCATTCTTAAAAAACAGCTAGCATCTGCTGACGTGGGACCAGCCACTGCAGTGAGTTTCACTACCCATAAAGGGTTGAGGTGGACATACAATCCTGGAACTGTAACCCACCAGTGTGGTGAAACTCCAGTCTTTCCTCCTCACACCGCACTAGTCAGCCATGCAGACACTCTCTGTGCATGCCTGCTCCTTCCCCTTTCTACCTTCCTCAGCCCTACTCAGGAATTACCCAAAATCTGTTTCAGAGAACACTCACGTAAGATGGCTGAAGCTGTTATAAAGTCTCCATCCTCCTTAGAGGAGTTATTTGTACTTCTGTTTTGTTTCCCTTGCTTTTTAAGCTCCACCTTTTTTTTTTCTTTTTTCTTTTTTCTTTTCTTTTTTCTTTTCTTTTTTCTTTTCTTTTTTTTTTTCTTTTCTTTTTTCTTTTCTCTTTTCTTTTCTTTTCTTTTCTTTTTTTTCTTTTTCCCAACTACTTTTGCTTTGTGGAAGGCCAAAATTAAAGAAAGCAGTTTCTACATGTGACCTGAAAATAACGACTCCTCAAGTTGTTCTTCCTTTCTGGAAAAAGGAATTTTCTTGTCTTGGGCAGTCTGCCGGGAAAGACCAAGCTCCGGTCTATTGAAAACATCACCAAGGACAGAGAAAGCTCAATTCCTGAGAAACTGAGAGGGAAAGCATTGAGAGGGAGGCTGCAGCTTTGAGAGGTAAGGTGGCCTCTTCACCATCTTGGATCCATTTCCTCAAGAGTCTTAAATAGAACGAAGAAGACTTTAAATATTCAGTTGTGTGCCAATGAAGAAAATTGAAAATGCGGATGATGTGTGCTACGACCTGTTTTGGTAAGTGGGAGACAAAGCAAAGAGGGAAGCACAGGATTAGGCTGCCATTGGGCCAGTCATTGTTCATTCTATAGCCTTGTTAGGGGTCTTTTTTTAGGGGAAACTGTAATGTATTTGTTATAAGAATTTATGATAAAGAAGTTGCAGAACAATAATGAATATCCCTGTGTACTCACATTATAACAATTTAGTATATTTTTTATTTAAAATAATTGCTCTTCAGTTTCTTCTAGCCAGAAACATGGAATGATGATCAATGAGTTACTTTGCCAATCATTTAATAAACATTCTCAACCTAACCTTAAATGAATAAACGACTAGTGAAATGACTGGAGCAAATGTCATCAATCAATCTCATATACCCAATATGTAAGCTGTTTCAATGGACTAAAACATATGGTTGTAGTTTAAAAAGAAAATCCTTTGGAAAACTTCGTACAACGTTGCTTAAATAGAAGCTAATCTTTGACATAATCCAATATGAAGAGAGTGAGAGAGATTTGTTTCCTTCCGATGTGATTATAGACTCTAGCTTTGAAAGAGCCTTTTCCAAATGTTTGATAAGTCACAGTAAAGTACTTCGGCGGGAAAAAAATAAAGGGGAAAAAAAGAATTAAATAACATGTAACAATTGCTAAGGATAACAGAGTTACTGTGATTGAAAAATTATCACCCAGGAAGCAAGAGCCCCTACTATCTTCTCTCTGCAGCGTTGGGAGTCTAAGGACATCAGTTATCACTAAAGATTTAGATCATCACCTAATGTAGGGAGTGACATAAAGTTCTCCGGAGAGAGCTACCTGTAGCCTGGGCTGCAGCAT
>NW_009228373.1:33686-34070 GCF_000690835.1 Fulmarus glacialis
GACTTTTCATGTCCTCGCTGCCAGGACAAGAGTAGGAACGGGTGGGACTGTGCAAGATACTTTGCCCTCTCTCCAAAAGTGCTTGTCACCAGAGCAGGCTGAGTGAAGTATAGCATACTGCCCATGATACTTACTGGAGAAGGCAAGAAAACCAAGTGTAAAAACACAATTACAAGACCCACATTGGCTTTTGAGACAAAACTGTGATTATCTTTTTCCAGGCAGATCATTACATGCTGCTGTCATGCAAAATTTCTTCACATTAAGTAAAAGCATCAGTGTGAGCCTTTTCTCAGTTGTTGGGTAACAGGAAATATTTTTCACAAGCATCTGAACTCACTTCTACTCTCAAACTTCATAGCTCAGTGGAATGAAATGTGGGAA
>NW_009228373.1:34080-40998 GCF_000690835.1 Fulmarus glacialis
GGGTTTTTTTTTTTGTCTTTGTTTAGAAGCGGAAGGAGAGCAAAATTAGAACTGAAATATATTAAAATGGATATGAAAACTGCAGTTGTGTGATGTATGATGTGCTCTGAAAATGACCAATATTTACACGCACTCTGCTGAGAGTTATGCATCAAAGTGGATGTGGAAATTTCCTTTATTATCAAAGGGAATACCTTTTAGTATACAATCTCATAAACTGACCCATGATTTCTTTTTAGACTGCTATTCTTATTTTTATCAGAACATTTATTGGGTATTTTCCCATCTATACATATCCTATAATGATAACCCAAAAAGCAGACAGATTTAAGTAGTTTAAATAAAAACTTAAGTTACAAGAACAGAATGTAATAATGAATATATCATTTAAGCGTTTTCCTGAAAGGATTAAAACAAAGGTATTCTCACTAAAAATTCCTATGGGGTGCTCCTGCTCCAAGTTCTCATCTTGCTGTTGACAATGCGTAGTGTATTAAACAGCAAACGGAAAGTTGTGACCAGTTTTAGTTCTGCAAGATTTAGTGCTGTAGTGAAACAAATAGCAAAGCTGATCTGACCAAAAGCAAAGGTCGCTTTGTCATACCAGATCAGTGAAATCCTAAATAACAAATAGGGTTGTTTTTAAATCTTAAACATTATCATAGGCCAAAGTCAGTTAATCTCCTGCTAAAAGTGATTTAGTTCCTAAGTCACTTGAAAACAAGATAGGCACATACCTGGATCACTCAGGCTTCATTTATCAAAATCAATCAATCACTTTTAAATAATACCTTTAATATTTAATCTGGCAGTAGCTGTCTGGAAAAGTGTTCCATTCTCCAAGTAGTAAGAAAAAATTAATACTTTTATTCTAAATAAATGAAATGTTCATTAGACCAAACAAATAATAAATCCTCTTAAATATAGCTATTTTAAAACGTGTAAATTTGAGAAACACACAAACCAAAAAAAAAAAGAAAGCGAAAATGTCCTGGTACTTCTAAACTCATGCAACTGTGAAAAGCAATATAATTCATGTGTTAATTCATGGGTTTCATTCCTGTCTCTCATCATGCCGGAGCCCCAAATTTTCAGTTGCTTGAGGTCTCAGATTCTAGCTTTCCACACAGAAATAAAATATATAGTTTACTTACAAACAAGAATAACGTGCAGGTCAGACTGCTTTAGTGGAATACAAATACTTGTGAATGTCCTAAATGCTTGAACTTCTTTGGTGAACTTTAGAAAGCTCTGGAAATCATGATTAATGTCTAATCAGAGTTGTTGTAAAGGGAAAACCGAAACCCGCAGGCTATATACAGAACCTTCTGGCATTCCCCAGGTTGGGAATGCCATCGTAATTGTTGCTTGCCTAAGTGAAGAACCTTCTCAGGAGTGTTTGGGAACAGGGCTGTCTGCCACAGCTAATAACTCACTCAGTATCTACCCCTCCAGAATCGTAATGCTCCGGCCCCAACCGCGTGCCTGCTCTGTATGACAAAGCGGCTGATGAATGGTAAGAGCGAGCAGAAATGGTAATGAGTCTTGGGATTCAGAGGGACACTACCCACCTTATGTGTTGGAAGAATTTATGAAGATAACATGACATACTAATATATTTTTACAGCCCAAACAAGATATTTTATGCCAGCTGTGGGATCCACACATAGTTTATCAATATAACTTCCAGGACCTTTCCCCTTTTTATTCAGAGTTTGTACATAGTATTATTATCAAAGTAGGTAAAAGCAAGTTGCTAAATAGAAATCTTGCAAACATGAAAGAAATTCCTTTTGCTTCTTTTTTTGATCTTTTTAGATCCATTTTGAACAGTAATAAAGAAGGCTCAACGCCTTTCACGCATAAAATCTCTCCCTTGCAATTATACACTTCTCTTTAATCCTAATTTCTCTCCCGGTGCATTGGTGGATGAAAAATATTCTGTACAGCGATGTCATTGTATGTTTCACAGACTCTTCAGCAAATTTTAAACCACAGTGATTAATGTCATCAGACCTGATTTTTGCTATAAAACTGGTGCAGCTGACTGAGTTGGAAATATTACTTGCAAAACTGTAATGCTGACATGAAGTTCTTGTCAGTCCTCTGTAAGTGCAGCTGCTGTAAAATACCAGCCAACTATTTGAGGGCTATGTGAAGTTTCATATATTTGATTTACTTAACTCCGATCAATGAGCTTATTTTCAAGTAACTGACTTCCTGCTTTAATGGTTAAATAGAAGTAATAATTTTAAAAATGCAGAAAAAATATTTGGCAACTAGGCAATGAAGTAATAATAAGTAGCCTGACATTTCTATGGACTATTTTGCCTAATTCACGAAACACAGAAGCTGTCACTGTGTGATAGTAAGGAATTCCAAGTTTCAGAATAATCATCCAGACAACAGTGACATAAAAATCCACCTCATATTTAAAATACAGGTTTATTCCAAAACCACATGCATGCCAACTTTAAAGCCTTCCTAACTGCTTCTCCCCCCAACCCCTGATCATATCACACCTCTAAAACAGGCCCAAGGAAGTGGGTTACACTGTATGGGTTAGTATTTCTTTTTGGTGTGTTTTGCAGGCTTGAGCTGTGGGGGGAAGTCTGCATGTTTAGCTATTACACAATCAAATAAAAAGAAAGGTGCAGAGCATAAAAAAACCCTTTCAAATCAAATTAATATAATAAATTTATTAAAATATTTATTTCCATTTTCCTTTCTCTTCCCCTTTCCTTTTTCTTCTCTTTTCTTTTCTTGCAGAAAATGGGCATTAATGGAAAGAAAAAAACAAAAGAAATTGCTATGCTGTTTTTCAGGTGGATGACAGTAAACACAGAGGCTGGCTTTGTTTGAGTTAGATAGAAAGGACCCAAGGTTTTAAACCAAGGAAATGAGCAATTCAACATGACCAGGAAAATGGATACTTTGATACATACCTAATTTTGGTTTATGGTGCTTTATAACGCATAATCAAATTCCACAACAGTAAATGTGGATTAAGTCAATGGTGAAAACAGATTGTTAATGAAAATATAATAGGTTTATGCTCATTTCCCAGGAGATTACTCCTCCACTGTACAACAGCTTATAAATTTATAGTGATCTAAAGTGAAATTACATTTCTTGGAATTTTCAAAGCCAACAATGGTATTCAGCCCCAGATTTAAAGGAAACCATTAGTCTTGGTCTGTCATGTGCATCAAGGTTTAGAAGGCAGTACACTGTTACATCACTGAACCTCTGCCAAATATCCCAAAAGGAAAGCAGAAGAGCCATACATCTGGCCTGCAACTTTGCCAGCTACACTGTCATGTCTGCGGCCCGGGCAGATATGGTAAAATGCGCACGCTGAATACCTTCGCTCGTGCTGCAGAGGTGAGAATGTGATGGCAGAATTATGCCGAGGCCCCTACAAATTTCTTCTGGGAAGAATTTCAATCGTAACTGACCATGACCATGACCCCAGTCCCACATCAAGGCTTCACCAGTGCTCAGGAGTGAGGCTACACATTTCTTAGTGTAGGATTGGAGTCCAAATACAAATTGAAATTTGCTCTGTCTTCCTATGTATCCCGTATGTTTGAACCATATTGTCAGCATCTGTTTAGATGAATCTAGTGAGTCAGGAATTTTCCAACGAAACCGTGTTTTACTAGAAAGACAGCAGTTTATCAAAACTGAAATTTTGTGGCACTGTGCCAGATTTTGTCGAAAAGCTTTCAGGTTCCTTGATAGCTTTCAGTGAGAGAAAGAACCTGCAGCCCTGAATATCTAGTTCAAGTCACCACCCCATCTAATATGTATTTGTATGTAAAGACATATCTACCATAAACTGGGCTATCATACTTTTATTCTGTGGACAAGTCCTCCTTTTCAGTTTGGAAATTTTATTTAACCGAGGAAGAGTTTGTCTGTTTGTTTGTGCTTTCTGGACATGTGGTACTCTGAAAAAAAGAAATAGTTTAACTGGGCTGTTGAACATCTGGAAATTGTGAGCAAATGACCACTCTATGTGAGCAGATCAACTGCATGGCACATGAACCCATGTTTCCACCGGGGTTTTCCCATAGGAATTTGGGATGTCCAGTTCCCCAGGGCAATGTCTAGTAGCCATACCCAAACGAACTGGCTTTGGTATCTCTGTATGTCACCCTATTAAGCTACATAACTCTTCCCAGAGCAGAGCAAGCCCAGTTGGATGGATTGGAAAACCTACCACGTGTGCTCCTGGATGTGGAGCACATATCTGAGACTTACGCGTCCCCCATCTGTGTGAACGCTTCCAACCTGCAAGGTTTGAAGTGCACTTTCCAGGCAATCTTATGGGAGCTGTCTGCTGTGAACACTGCCACAAGGCACATCTGTGTATCAGCCCAACCATACCCCTCCCGTATTCATATCTTATCAAACTTGTTAAATTGACCTTGGTCTGCTTGCAGCAATAAATACCTCCAAACTTCATGAATTTCCCTGAGGTGGCAAATGTTTCAAGGACAAAAATGTTTTCAGCTTATTCTAATTAATTCTTTGGAGCAAGAACTGTCTCTATCCATGATGTTCAGCACTGCCAACAACAGCAGTACTCTACAAATTGATAATAACAACACACATAATAAGAAAAAACTTGGGTCTTCTTTCTATGATAAACCACTTAATAATTCAATGTAAATACTTGTAAAAGCTTTTCATACCTCACAGATCTTGAAGTGGCTCCTTCTGTAGGATGACTATTTGAGTGAATGAAGAACATTCATTACTGTTGATCTGTATTTGGGTTTTTAGTGGTGTAAGCTTATTGAAAAAAAGCATCTCCCGGAAATGTGGAAGAGGCTTGTGGGTTCGGAGTAGTCTCTTTTTGTCTACCAATTCCTGCTAAATCTCAGGCGCATCCAGTCAAATCCATGCAGGTGCATTACGATCATATTTCATCGACGAATTTCCAAGGGGCTGGAACCCATGCTGCCATAAGGACATAAGCAGCATCCGGGCGTTTTCCTGGCCAAAGGACAAATTCATTAGTGCGTCAGCAACTTTAGAGATGCGGATAGCGTCTCTCCAGCAGTCAGAAAGGAAAGCAGCTGTTTCTGCTGTGCAGCGATGCCTATGCAGCCTCCATTTACAAGCTTCAGAGCTTGTAGGTGAAGAAATTTTCATATTTCTTCCTACACATACCTTTGATAAGTTTGGCATCTAGTTAGTTTTTAACACTCTCATGATACATGTTCTACTGAGAACATGAGAGCTATTAATTTTCCTAAGTTTTAAACTATTTTGTGCAGTTATTAAGACAGAAAAAATTCATTCTTTTCTGTAGTTCATCCGGTCTTTAAATACAGGGTTTACTGTCAAAAGTTAATATACCTTTTGATTCCATGTATTAAAGGACAAAAGAAAAACACTAAAATAGAGATACACGTTTGATCTAATAGAAAAATGTTATACAGATCATGAATTACTACAACTGACTATAAGAAATCCACTGAATTTCTTACTAATTACTTGGAAGAATATTTTCTACATGAATATTTTCTTTATTTAGTTTCTGGGGACTAAATTTTTATAATTGAATGTTTTTTACAGGAAAAGAAATATGTACATTTTTATAGCTAGTATCAACGCAGTTCTGTACCCATAATAAGAAGATCCAAAACAGAGGCAAGAACAGATAAATCTGATAAGAAATAATTTCTATACTCACACAGAAATGTATATGAAGATGCTACTTCTAAATTACAGCCAGAGCAGTGTTTGTTTGTCTGTATGTGTGAGTGAAGGCACTTTAAGCCTTTGCTACACTGGAGTAGGGGGAAAAAAAAAAGTTAAGAGGATGCTATAGGATAAAAAGACTCAGTTGAAATCAGTTGATAACTGGATGAAGAACTAGCAAATACCTTACTGTGATGAACAAGGTTTAGCAGTAAGGATTGGTATGGAGTACTGGTTGTTTGACGTTATTTATTAAATAACAGACAGCAATGAAAGACACTGCGCTATAATATACAATGCAAAAGAATCACAAAGTGTGTGTGTGGTATGGATTCATAGTCATGATAAGCAATGAAGTATGGTGGAGTGTTTCTCAGAGTATCTCTTAGAGGCAAACTCAGGAGAGAGACCTCTAGAAATGCATAGATTACAACACAGAATATTTTCAAGAATTTTATAGTGGAGGAAGAGAGCTAGTCATGTGGTTACATTGAAAACAGCAGGACTTTGACTTCAGTTAAATCCAGCTGGGTTTTGCCTTTAACATTGAGGTGAAGGAGAGCTGTGGAAGTCTGTATTATCACTGTCAGAGAGAGCTCCGGTGGCACTGACAATTTTGTCATGTTTCTTTCACGGTGAATTGTCCAAATAATTTTTTTAAGCGTTTGAGACACCAACATTTCTCTGTAAGAGTTGGATAGTGTGCATCTGTTTATCTCGCTGGCACTTGGTTGCTGTAGTCAGATAACACATTGTTTTGTAGTACTGTGCTTGATTGAAGGGCAGAGGCTTTCGCAGGGTAGTGTTGTCACTAAGAGTATCATAAAGGAAGTTCTTTTTCAAAGGAAATAGTTCTGTATGTATTTTCAATTTTCCCCAATGCCCATTCAATGAATAAATAAAACTGGATTTTTAAGATTTCCAAAACTATTAAGGTATCCCACTTATACTTGTAGGCCTAGCTTTTCAAAGGTCAAGATGATAAAATATAATTACTATCAAAATTGGATACAAATTGTTTCCAAATTTCAGAGGCAGAAATAAAGCAAATTTTCTTCAAAGCAACATTTGAGACAAATATGCTTCAATCAGCTGATGTTTTTGAAAAAAAATTCACTGATTTTAGTCATTGTCATCTCTCCTATGTCTTAGGTCAGCAGATTCATTTAGCTCCAATATTTCATAGAATCATAGAATCATAGA